>NW_025245508.1:0-2623 GCF_018294505.1 Triticum aestivum
GAGTTGGCGCAAACTTCGCCGGTGCATCCAAACCCCGTGATATGATACGCTCTTTCACACATAAACCTCCTTATATCTTCCTTAAAACAGCCACCATACCTACCTATTATGGCATTTCCATAGCCATTCCGAGATATATTGCCATGCAACTTTCCACCACTCCGTTTATTATGACACACATCATCATTGTCATATTGCTTAGCATGATCATGTAGTTGACATAGTATTTGTGGCAAAGCCACCGTTCATAATTCTTTCATACATGTCACTCATTAGTCATTGCACATCCCGGTACACCGCCGGAGGCATTCATATAGAGTCATATTTGTTCTAGTATTGGGTTGTAATCATTGAGTTGTAAATAAATAGAAGTGTGATGATCATCATTTTATAGAGCATTGTCCCAAGTGAGGAATATAAAAAAGGCCATAAAAAGATAAGGCCCCCAAAAAAGAGAAAGGCCATAAAAAGGCCCAAAAAATGAGAGAAAAAGAGAGAAGGGACAATGTTACTATCCTTTTACCACACTTGTGCTTCAAAGTAGCACCATGATCTTCATAGTAGAGAGTCTCTTGTTTTTTCACTTTCATATACTAGTGGGAAATTTTCATTATAGAACTTGGCTTGTATATTCCAACAATGGGCCTCCTCAAGTGCCCTAGGTCTTCATGAGCAAGCAAGTTGGATGCGCACCCACTTAGTTTCTTTTGTTGAGCTTTCATGCATTTATAGATCTAGTGCATCCGTTGCATGGCAATCCCTACTCCTTGCATTAACATCAATCGGTGGGCATCTCCATAGCCCATTGATTAGCCTTGTTGATGTGTGACTTTCTCCTTTTTGTCTTATCCACATAACCCCCCTCATTATATTCTATTCCACCCATAGTGCTATATCCATGGCTCGCGCTCATGTATTGCGTGAAAGTTTATAGGTTTGAGATTACTAAAGTATGAAACAATTGCTTGGCTTGTCATCGAGGTTGTGCATGATGAGAGCATTCCTGTGTGACAAAAATGAAACATGACTAAACTATATGATTTTGTAGGGATGAACTTTCTTTGGCCATGTTATTTTCAGAAGACATAATTGCTTAGTTAGTATGCTTGAAGTATTCTCATTTTTATGCCAATATGAACTTTTGTCTTGAATCTTTCAAATCTGAATATTCATGCCACAATTAAGAAGAATTACATTGAAATTATGCCAAGTAGCACTCCTCATCAAAAATTCAGTTTTTATCATTTACCTACTCGAGGACGAGCAGGAATTAAGCTTGGGGATGCTGATACGTCTCCAACGTATCTATAATTTTTGATTGCTCCATGCTATATTATCTACTGTTTTGAATGTTTATGGGCTTTATTATACACTTTTATATCATTTTTGGGACTAACCTATTAACCCAGAGCCCAGTGCCAGTTTCTGTTTTTACCCTGTTTTAGGGTTTCGAAGAAGAGGAAAATCAAACGGAGCCCAATTGACCTGAAACTTCACGGAACTCATTTTTGGAAGGAAAGAAGCCCAGAAGACTTGGAGTGCACGTCGGGGGACCTACAAGGAGGCCACGAGGCAGGGGGTGCGCCCCCCCCCCTAGGGCGCGCCCTCCACCCTCGTGGGCCTCTCGTGGCCCCCTAACGTACTTCTTCCGCCTGTATATCTCCATATACCATAAAACTTCTGAGGAAGACAATAGATCGGGAGTTCCGCCGCCAGAAGCCTCCGTAGCCACCGAAAGCCAATCTAGACCCGTTCCAGCACCCTGCCGAAGGGGGCAATCCCTCTCCGGTGGCCATCTTCATCATCCCGGTGCTCTCCATGATGAGGAGGGAGTAGTTCTCCCTCGGGGCTGAGGGTATGTACCAGTAGCTATGTGTTTGATCTCTCTCTCTCTCGTGTTCTTGATTTGGCACGATCTTGATGTATCGCGAGCATTGCTATTATAGTTGGATCTTATGTTTATCCTCCCCCTCTACTCTCTTGTAATGAATCGAGTTTCCCCTTTGAAGTTATCTTATCGGATTGAGTCTTTAAAGATTTGAGAACACTTGATGTATGTCTTGTCATGCGTATCTGTGGTGACAATGGGATACCACGTGATTCACTTGATGTATGTTTTGGTGATCAACTTGCGGGTTCCGCCCATGAACCTATGCATAGAGGTTGGCACACGTTTTTGCCGTGATTCTCCGGTAGAAACTTTGGGGCACTCTTTGAGGCTCTATGTGTTGGTTGAATAGATGAATCTGAGATTGTGGGATGCATATCGTATAATCATACCCACGGATACTTGAGGTGACATTGGAGTATCTAGGTGACATTAGGGTTTTGGTTGATTTGTGTCTTAAGGTGTTATTCTAGTACGAACCCTAGGGCTGTTTGTGACACTTATAGGAATAGCCTAGCGGATTGATTGGAAAGAATAACTTTGAGGTGGTTTCCTACCCTACCATAATCTCTTCGTTCGTTCTCCGCTATTAGTGACTTTGGAGTGACTCTTCATTGCATGTTGAGGGATAGTTATGTGATCCAATTATGTTAGTATTGTTGAGGGAACTTACACTAGCGAAAGTATGAACCCTAGGCCTTGTTTCAACGCATTGCAATACCGTTTACGCTCACT
>NW_025245509.1:0-2623 GCF_018294505.1 Triticum aestivum
CCGTTTTTGTTGTTTTTGGGGGAGTTATCCTTCGCCGCGTCCCGTTGTTCCTCGTTATCGCTTCCTTTTGGTGTATCCACCATGTATACATCGTGAGTCGAGGTGGCTTTCCACTGCCCAGTAGGCGCTGGTTCTTGGTCGTCTCCGGCATCGTCGTCCATACCGTCGATGTCTTCGGAGTCGAAGTCTAGCATGTCGGTTAAATCGTCGACAGTGGCTACTAAGTGGGTGGTGGGTGGGCCTTGAATTTCTTTGTCGTCCACATCCCAACCGTCCTGACCGTAGTCCGGCCAGGGCTCTCCTAATAATGAGAGATATTTTAGTGAGCTCAGGATGTCGCCAAAAGGTGAGTGTTGAAAGATGTCCGTGGAGGTGAACTCCATGATCGGCACCCAATCGGATTCGATTGGAGGGGGCACGGGAGGTTCGGAGTCCGGCACCTTGGAGTCACGAGCTTCAGAAGGGACAAAGTCAGTATTCGGCTCTATCAACGTAGAGGTTGCAGCCCCCGAGGCGGTGTCGAACCATCCGTCCTCGATCTGCGCAGCCAGCTCCTAATCGAGGGTCGGAGCGGACTCGTGTGCGGCCTCCAGGGCACTGTCTGGCAGCAGAGCTAAATCATGCCCATCGTGACAGTGCGGCGCGCTCGGTTGTGGCTCAAATCCATTGAAGATCAAGTCTCCGCGGATGTCAGCCGTGAAGTTAAGACTTCCAAATCTGACCTGACGGCCAGGGGCGTAGCTTTCGATCTGCTCCAGATGGCCAAACGAATTGGCCCACAGTGCAAAGCCGCCGAATAGGAAGATCTGTGCGGGGAGAAAAGTCTCACCCTGGACCGCGTCGTTGTTGATGATCGAAGGAGCCATCGAGCCTATCGGTGACGACACAGAGGAACTCTTAATGAAAGCACCAATGTCGGTGTCAAAACCGGCGGATCTCGGGTAGGGGGTCCCGAACTGTGCGTCTAGGCGGATGGTAACAGGAGACAAGGGACACGATGTTTTACCCAGGTTCGGGCCCTCTTTATGGAGGTAAAACCCTACGTCCTGCTTGATTGATATTGATGATGTGGGTATTACAAGAGTAGATCTACCACGAGATCAAGGAGGCTAAACCCTAGAAGCTAGCCTATGGTATGATTGTTGTTATTGTTGTTGTGTCCTACGGACTAAAACCATCCGGTTTATATAGACACCGGAGAGGGCTAGGGTTACACAGAGTCGGTTACAATGGTAGGAGATCTATATATCCGTATCGCCAAGCTTGCCTTCCACGCCAAGGAAAGTCCCATCCGGACACAGGACGAAGTCTTCAATCTTGTATCTTCATAGTCTTGGAGTCCGGCCGATGATGATAGTTCGGCTATCCGGACACCCCCTAGTCCAGGACTCCCTCACCCATCCTCTTCCTCCAAAACAGCATTATCTCGCAAAACCTTTTCCATGAAATCAATGCCAGCATCACGACCACCCATCATATGAGGGGCCTCTGTATCAGCTTCAAAATGTTGAGGTTGACTGTCCAAAGGTTCTCCATGATATATCCATCTATCATATGTGTTGGACATCCCATTAAGAAGCAAATGATCTTCCACTCTACCTTGAGCCATTCTTGGACAGTTGAGGCATTCGCAGCATGGGCAAAAAATTTGAGCATCGTTGGCAAGTTTTGCCCGAACAAATGCGATGAAATCATCAACTCCTTTCATATGTTCTTTCGAAAACTTTCTAACTCCTTTTCTAATCCAGCTTCTGTCCATCTGCCAAAGACAACAAATTGTTGCAACTAAGCAAATCAATCTAAGTGCATCAACATTAATAAATGAAAATGGATGGAAGTAATGGAAGCTAAAATTCCAGAAAATTTATATGCTAATTGCCTAACCACAACATTGAAACAAACCAAACTATAAATCAAACCAACACTGAAATCGGCATGAATTTATGTTGCGGAGAAGGCTAATTCAAATTAAACCAAACTAGCTAGCTAGCTCCTAACAAATACTATGATGTTTCTATCAATTACAATTACAATTATCCTAACAATCTGTAGACAAACAATTAAAGACCAAGGCCTTGTTTCTAGCAGGGAATAAATCCCATCTAGCTGAAATTCCCCCCAAATCTTAACCAAACAAGGCCTGAACAATTCTTAACAAACAAGCTGAAGAACTCCCAACAGTACATCAAGAAAATTCATCTATGCAATATCTCGTAATTCCTAACAGTGCATCAACAAAATTCATCTATGCTGAAGAACATCTGACAAAATTCATCGACATAATTCATCTGTGCTCGGCAACGAGGTGCAGATAGTGAGAGAGGAGAGGGGGGAAGAGGAGAGGGGTGCATACCGGGATGTGTGCTTACGGCGGCGGTGAGTCCCCCATGCTCGGCGAGCCTCTCCTTGCGTGGCCGTCGTTCCTGCGCCCACCCCCACCACTGCAGGTGGCCCACGCCCCTGCTGGTCGCATCGGCAGCCAGCCCCGCCTCCACACCCGGCGGTTGCTTCCGCTGCTGCCCCCGCCGGGGACAAGGCGAGCGGCAAGGCCGTGGGCAAGGTCACCTGCGGCGAGGCCGTTCCTGCCCCCCGCCCCCACCACTGCCGGTCGCCCCTGCCCCTG
>NW_025245510.1:0-2623 GCF_018294505.1 Triticum aestivum
GCTAAATGGGGTAAGTAGTGTCAAAAATGTCAAAATAGGGGGTAAAAACCGGAATTCACTCTAAAAAAATAGTAGCATTGCCCCTTCTCTCTTTTTCTCTCATTTTTTTATTTTTTATTTTTTTTATTTGGGCCTTCTCTTTTTTATGGCCTCTTTTCTATTCTTTTTTTATTTGGGCTTCTTTGGCCTCTTTTATTTATTTATTTTGTCCGGAGTCTCATCCCGACTTGTGGGGGAATCATAGTCTCCATCATCCTTTCCTCACTGGGACAATGCTCTAATAATGATGATCATCACACTTTTATTTACTTACAATTCAAGAATTACAACTCGATTCTTAAAACAAAATATGACTCTATATGAATGCCTCCGGCGGTGTACCGGGATGTGCAATGACTCATGAGTGACATGTATGAAAGAATTATGGATGGTGGCTTTGCCACAAATACAATGTCAACTACATGATCATGCATAGCAATATGACAATGATGGAGCGTGTCATAATAAACAGAACGGTGGAAAGTTGCATGGCAATATATCTCGGAATGGCTATGGGAATGCCATAATAGGTAGGTATGGTGGCAGTTTTGAGGAACATATATGGTGGGTTTATGGTACCGGCGAAAGTTGCGCGGTACCAGAGAGGCTAGCAATGATGGAAGGGTGAGAGTGCGTATAATCCATGGACTCAACATTAGTCATAAAGAACTCACATACTTATTGCAACAATCTATTAGTTATCGAAACAAAGTATTACGCACATGCTCCCAGGGGGATAGATTGGTAGGAAAAGACCATCGCTCGTCCCTGACCGCCACTCATAAGGAAGACAATCAATAAATAAATCATGCTCCGACTTCATCACATAATGGTTCACCATACGTGCATGCTACGGGAATCACAAACTTCAACATAAGTATTTCTCAAATTCACAACTACTCAACTAGCATGACTCTAATATCACCATCTCCATATCTCAAAACAATCATCAAGTATCAAACTTCTCTTAGTATTCAATGCACTTTAGATGAAAGTTTTTATTATATCCCTCTTGGATGCCCATCATATTAGGACTAAATTCATAACCAAAGCAAATTATCATGCTGTTTAGGACTCTCAAAATAATATAAGTGAAGCATGAGAAATAAATTATTTCTATAAAATAAAACCACCACCATGCTCTAACAAGATATAAGTGAAGCACTAGAGCAACAACAAACTACTTCGAAAGATATAATTGAAGATCAATGAGTAGTCGAATAATTATGCAACTATGTGAAGACTCTCTAACATTTAAGAATTTCAGATCTTGGTATTTTATTCAAACAGCAAGCAAAACAAAAGAAAATAAAATGACGCTCCAAGCAAAACACATATCATGTGGCGAATAAAAATATAGCTCCAAGTAAAGTTACCGATGAACGAAGACGAAAGAGGGGATGCCTTCCGGGGCATCCCCAAGCTTAGGCTCTTGGTTGTCCTTGAATATTACCTTGGGGTGCCTTGGGAATCCCCAAGCTTAGGATCTTGCCACTCCTTATTCCATAGTCCATCGAATCTTTACCCAAAACTTGAAAACTTCACAACACAAAACTTAACAGAAAACTCGTAAGCTCCGTTAGTATAAGAAAATAAATCACCACTTAGGGACTATTGTGAACTCATTCTAAATTCATATTGGTGTAATATCTACTGCATTCCAACTCATCTATGGTTCATACCCTCCGATACTACTCATAGATTCATCAAAATAATCAAACAACACATAGAAAACAGAATCTGTCAAAAACAGAACAATCTGTAGTAATCTAGATCAAATGTATACTTCTGGAACTCATAAAATTCTAAAATATATTGATGGACCTGAAGAATTTGTCTATTACCTCTTAAAAAAGAATCAACTTAATAGAACTCTCCAGTAAAAAATGGCAGCTAATTTCGTGAGCACTAAAGTTTCTGTTTTTTACAGCAAGATCACAAAGACTTCACCCAAGTCTTCCCAAAGGTTCTACTTGGCACAAACACTAATTAAAACATAAAAACACATCTAAAAAGAGGCTAGATGAATAATTTATTATTAAACAGGAACAAAAAGCAAGGAACAAAAATAAAGTTGGGTTGCCTCCCAATAAGCGCTATCGTTTAACGCCCCTAGCTAGGCATGATGATTTCAATGATGCTCGCATAAAAGATAATAATTGAAACATAAAGAGAGCATCATGAAGAATATGACTAGCACATTTAAGTCTAACCCTCTTCCTATGCATAGGGATTTTGTGAGCAAACAACTTGTGAGAACAAGAATCAACTTGCATAGGAAGGTAAAACAAGCATAACTTCAAAATTTTAAGCACATAGAGGGGAAACTTTATATTATTGCAACTCCTATAAGCATATATTCCTCCCTCATAATAATTTTCAGTAGCATCATGAATGAATTCAACAACATAACCATCACATAAAGCATTCTTTTCATGATCTACAAGCATATGATTTTTATTACGCTCCACATAAGCAAATTTCTTCTCATGAATAGTAGTGGGAGCAAACTCAACAAAATAATTATCATGTGAGGCATAATCCAATTGAAACTAAAATCATGATGACAAATTTCATGGTTATC
>NW_025245511.1:0-2623 GCF_018294505.1 Triticum aestivum
GTGAATATATTTGTGTTCTTGATCCTATCTATGAGTTGTTTGCACCTATTACGGTTTGGAACCGGCGATCCCAAAAGTGACAGCTTGGGACACCAAAGGGGATGATCCGTAGTTTGAGGATTACATGTTTCCATTGAGTTTATTGCTTTGTTCCGGTGCTCTTTGACAGGAGCACCTTAATCTCCATAAGTTCCTTTTGGCCCCGTTCGTAGCGGGATGGTAGGACAAAAGATGTTGTGCAAGTTCTTATTGCAAGCACGTACAACTACCTACGGGAAACATGCCTAATGTTTGATATTTGCCTAGATGATCATTACTTTTCTGTGTGCCTTGCCCCAAGTTGGAATCATGATATATCTCATCCATGCAGCGCCCAACCATCCATCTCCCTAGCCTACAGTGTTTTAATACTACTGGTTACTAGTTGCTACTTTCGCCGTTTACTTTTGCTGTTTACTTTCACTTTCACCACTTCCATATTACTGTTGCCACTTTACTTTTGTTGCAAGTAAGTATATTTCAGGTGCGGTTGAATTGACAACTCAACTGTCAAAGCTCATAAATACTCTTTGGCTCCCCTTGTGTCGAATCAATAAATTGGGTTATTCTTACCCGCGAAGACTATCTCGACCCCCTACGGTTGAGGGTATCAGAGGACCGCGTGCCACCTCCTGGTCCTTCCCACTAAGGCCCATTGCTTCTTCCTCGTATTCCCGTAACTCCCCGGTACCTCCGAAAATACCCGAATCACTCGGAACCTTTCCGATGTCTGAATATAGTCGTCCAATATATCGATCTTTACGTCTCAACCATTTCGAGACTCCTCGTCATGTCCCTGATCTCATCCGGGACTCCGAACTCCTTCGGTACATCAAAACTCATTAACTCATAATATAACTGTCATCGAAACCTTAAGCGTGCGGACCCTACGGGTTCGAGAACAATGTAGACATGACCGAGACACGTCTCCGGTCAATAACCAATAGCGGAACCTGGATGCTCATATTGGCTCCTACATATTCTACGAAGATCTTTTATCGGTCAGACCGCATAACAACATACGTTGTTCCCTTTGTCATCGGTATGTTACTTGCCCGAGATTCGATCGTCGGTATCTCAATACCTAGTTCAATCTCGTTACCGGCAAGTCTCTTTACTCGTTCCGTAATACATCATCTCACAACTAACTCATTAGTTGCAATGCTAGCTAGGCTTATGTGATGTGCATTACCGAGAGGCTCATAGATACCTCTCCGAAAATCGGAGTGACAAATCCTAATCTCGAAATACGCCAACCCAACATGTACCTTTGGAGACACCTGTAGAGCTCGTTTATAATCACCCAGTTATGTTGTGACGTTTGGTAGCACATAAAGTGTTCCTCCGGCAAACAGGAGTTGCATAATCTCATAGTCATAGGAACATGTATAAGTCATGAAGAAATCAATAGCAACATACTAAACAATCAAGTGCTAAGCTAACGGAATGGGTCAAGTCAATCACATCATTCTCCTAATGATGTGACCCCGTTAATCAAATGACAACTCTTTGTCCATGGCTAGGAAACACAACCATCTTTGTGAAGGAAATATGCCCTAGAGGCAATAATAAAATTATTATTTATTTCCTTATATCATGATAAATGTTTATTATTCATGCTAGAATTGTATTAACCGGAAACATGATACATGTGTGAATACATAGACAAACAGAGTGTCACTAGTATTCCTCTACTTGACTAGCTTGTTGATCAAAGATGGTTATGTTTCCTAGACATAGACATGAGTTGTCATTTGATGTGATCACATCATTAGGAGAATGATGTGATTGACATGACCCATTCCGTTAGCTTAGCACTCGATCGTTTAGTATGTTGCTATTGCTTTCTTCATGACTTATACATGTTCCTATGACTATGAGATTATGCAACTCCCGTTTGCCGGAGGAACACTTTCTGTGTTACCAAACGTCACAACGTAACTGGGTGATTATAAAGGTGCTCTACAGGTGTCTCCAAAGGTACATGTTGGGTTGGCGTATTTCGAGATTATGATTTGTCACTCCGATTGTCGGAGAGTTATCTCCGGGCCCTCTCGGTAATGCACATCACATAAGCCTTGCAAGCATTGCAACTAATGAGTTAGTTGCAAGATGATGTATTACGGAACGAGTAAAGAGACTTGCCGGTAACGAGATTGAACGAGGTATTGAGATACCGGCGATCGAATCTCGGGCAAGTAACATACCGATGACAAAGGGAACAACGTATGTTGTTATGCGGTCTGACCGATAAAGATCTTCGTAGAATATGTAGGAACCAATATGAGCATCCAGGTTCCGCTATTGGTTATTGACTGGAAACGTGTCTCGGTCATGTCTACATTGTTCTCGAACCGTAGGGTCCGCACGCTTAACGTTACGATGACAGTTTCATTATGAGTTTATGTATTTTGATGTACCGAAGGTTGTTCGAAGTCCCGGATGTGATCATGTACATGACGAGGAGTCTCGAAATGGTCGAGACATAAAGATCGATATATTGGAAGCCTCTATTTGGATATCGGAATCGTTCCGGGTGAAATCGGGATTTTACCGGAGTACCGGGGGGTTACCGGAACCCCCC
>NW_025245512.1:0-2623 GCF_018294505.1 Triticum aestivum
GTGAATATATTTGTGTTCTTGATCCTATCTATGAGTTGTTTGCACCTATTACGGTTTGGAACCGGCGATCCCAAAAGTGACAGCTTGGGACACCAAAGGGGATGATCCGTAGTTTGAGGATTACATGTTTCCATTGAGTTTATTGCTTTGTTCCGGTGCTCTTTGACAGGAGCACCTTAATCTCCATAAGTTCCTTTTGGCCCCGTTCGTAGCGGGATGGTAGGACAAAAGATGTTGTGCAAGTTCTTATTGCAAGCACGTACAACTACCTACGGGAAACATGCCTAATGTTTGATATTTGCCTAGATGATCATTACTTTTCTGTGTGCCTTGCCCCAAGTTGGAATCATGATATATCTCATCCATGCAGCGCCCAACCATCCATCTCCCTAGCCTACAGTGTTTTAATACTACTGGTTACTAGTTGCTACTTTCGCCGTTTACTTTTGCTGTTTACTTTCACTTTCACCACTTCCATATTACTGTTGCCACTTTACTTTTGTTGCAAGTAAGTATATTTCAGGTGCGGTTGAATTGACAACTCAACTGTCAAAGCTCATAAATACTCTTTGGCTCCCCTTGTGTCGAATCAATAAATTGGGTTATTCTTACCCGCGAAGACTATCTCGACCCCCTACGGTTGAGGGTATCAGAGGACCGCGTGCCACCTCCTGGTCCTTCCCACTAAGGCCCATTGCTTCTTCCTCGTATTCCCGTAACTCCCCGGTACCTCCGAAAATACCCGAATCACTCGGAACCTTTCCGATGTCTGAATATAGTCGTCCAATATATCGATCTTTACGTCTCAACCATTTCGAGACTCCTCGTCATGTCCCTGATCTCATCCGGGACTCCGAACTCCTTCGGTACATCAAAACTCATTAACTCATAATATAACTGTCATCGAAACCTTAAGCGTGCGGACCCTACGGGTTCGAGAACAATGTAGACATGACCGAGACACGTCTCCGGTCAATAACCAATAGCGGAACCTGGATGCTCATATTGGCTCCTACATATTCTACGAAGATCTTTTATCGGTCAGACCGCATAACAACATACGTTGTTCCCTTTGTCATCGGTATGTTACTTGCCCGAGATTCGATCGTCGGTATCTCAATACCTAGTTCAATCTCGTTACCGGCAAGTCTCTTTACTCGTTCCGTAATACATCATCTCACAACTAACTCATTAGTTGCAATGCTAGCTAGGCTTATGTGATGTGCATTACCGAGAGGCTCATAGATACCTCTCCGACAATCGGAGTGACAAATCCTAATCTCGAAATACGCCAACCCAACATGTACCTTTGGAGACACCTGTAGAGCTCGTTTATAATCACCCAGTTATGTTGTGACGTTTGGTAGCACATAAAGTGTTCCTCCGGCAAACAGGAGTTGCATAATCTCATAGTCATAGGAACATGTATAAGTCATGAAGAAATCAATAGCAACATACTAAACGATCAAGTGCTAAGCTAACGGAATGGGTCAAGTCAATCACATCATTCTCCTAATGATGTGACCCCGTTAATCAAATGACAACTCTTTGTCCATGGCTAGGAAACACAACCATCTTTGTGAAGGAAATATGCCCTAGAGGCAATAATAAAATTATTATTTATTTCCTTATATCATGATAAATGTTTATTATTCATGCTAGAATTGTATTAACCGGAAACATGATACATGTGTGAATACATAGACAAACAGAGTGTCACTAGTATTCCTCTACTTGACTAGCTTGTTGATCAAAGATGGTTATGTTTCCTAGACATAGACATGAGTTGTCATTTGATGTGATCACATCATTAGGAGAATGATGTGATTGACATGACCCATTCCGTTAGCTTAGCACTCGATCGTTTAGTATGTTGCTATTGCTTTCTTCATGACTTATACATGTTCCTATGACTATGAGATTATGCAACTCCCGTTTGCCGGAGGAACACTTTCTGTGTTACCAAACGTCACAACGTAACTGGGTGATTATAAAGGTGCTCTACAGGTGTCTCCAAAGGTACATGTTGGGTTGGCGTATTTCGAGATTATGATTTGTCACTCCGATTGTCGGAGAGTTATCTCCGGGCCCTCTCGGTAATGCACATCACATAAGCCTTGCAAGCATTGCAACTAATGAGTTAGTTGCAAGATGATGTATTACGGAACGAGTAAAGAGACTTGCCGGTAACGAGATTGAACGAGGTATTGAGATACCGGCGATCGAATCTCGGGCAAGTAACATACCGATGACAAAGGGAACAACGTATGTTGTTATGCGGTCTGACCGATAAAGATCTTCGTAGAATATGTAGGAACCAATATGAGCATCCAGGTTCCGCTATTGGTTATTGACTGGAAACGTGTCTCGGTCATGTCTACATTGTTCTCGAACCGTAGGGTCCGCACGCTTAACGTTACGATGACAGTTTCATTATGAGTTTATGTATTTTGATGTACCGAAGGTTGTTCGAAGTCCCGGATGTGATCATGTACATGACGAGGAGTCTCGAAATGGTCGAGACATAAAGATCGATATATTGGAAGCCTCTATTTGGATATCGGAATCGTTCCGGGTGAAATCGGGATTTTACCGGAGTACCGGGGGGTTACCGGAACCCCCC
>NW_025245513.1:0-2623 GCF_018294505.1 Triticum aestivum
TTTTGTGATGTGTAAGAAAACATATTATATTCATGCTAAGGTGTAAGCATG
Organism: Triticum aestivum; assembly: GCF_018294505.1. Lineage (NCBI taxonomy): Eukaryota > Viridiplantae > Streptophyta > Magnoliopsida > Poales > Poaceae > Triticum > Triticum aestivum. The sequence continues at coordinate 52 of NW_025245513.1, forward strand.
GAGTGTAGAATATGAAATTCATGAGCAAACCACTAAAGGTTTATATAGGTTAGTGGATGTTAATATGGGTGGGAAAGTGGGTAAAGAGATAATGTATGCCATGTACCATCACGGCAGAGATGTGTGGGACACTACTTATTGTGTATGTCAGTGATATGAAATTGATTTATTTCACACATCGCAGTTATAATAATATGTACACATCACAGTTATAATGATGTTCACCAGTTGCAGATGAGCCCAAGCTCAGAAATAGATATTCGATTGTGGAGGATCCTTTTTATCTAAACTTTCTTGAGAAATTATGTTTTGTCAAGAAACTAGCGAGAGGCCCGTGCAGCAGAGCTCTTCGAGCCTACTCTCAGTGACCACCACCTCTGCCTCTGCCCTCTCAGCCACCCTGGATGAAACAACGACGACAATGACACACACGACAAGGTCATATGGGGGCGGCCACCACCCGGCACATGTGAGGGTGACAGTTGACACGTGACGAAGAGGAGGCCAATGCAAAGAAAGCCATCTGGGCCGACGGTCTCGTCGCCACTGGATCAGAGGTGGCACGCATGACAAGGTCACAAGTTTGGGTGGAGAAGATGGAGCATGAGTGGAGCACTGAGGCAGTGGTTGGGGACACATGCCGCATCTCCAACCTCTCTCCCCCCGCGGCTGAGCTCTCTCGCCTCACCTCACCTTGTTTTGCTACTACTGGAGTAGTTTGCTTGCTTCAAGCCTTTGACTTATTGCGTAATCTACCCCGAGAAATGAAAATGATTTTATTTTTACAAAAAACAAGCATTTTAACAAGAAGATAAAACAAATAGAAATGAATTTTTGTATTGTTTTACGAGAATCTACTGAACAAGAAGACACAAGACACAGAAAAGGACCGAAGTCGCGGTTGGTGGACCTATTGTTAAACTGTATGGTTATCAGATATGGCTAGTATCTAGGGATGTAGTTATCTTGTATAACAACCTGTAGTTATCCTCTGTAAACCCTAGCGGCAGCCCTAGAGGCACCCTATATAATGATCACGAGACCACTGTGCTAGGTGTGTCGATCCAATCTATTTTCTCTTTGTTTCACATGGTATCAGGCCATCTCGCATAACTGCACGATGGGTTCTCCCTCCTCCGCCGCCATGACCTCCTCGACCCTTGCTTCTCTGCCCATGCCGACTGGTCTCCAGGCGCCATCGTCTTCCGCTGTTCCCCAACCCTCTGCTAGCCTCATTACTGCCAAACTCACATCCTCCAACTACCTTCTCTAGAAAGCTCAGATCCTTCCTCCCCTTTGCATCGCCGACATCACCGGCTATGTCGACGGCACCACCCCTACCCCAGATCGCCTCCTCCCGCCTGATGACAAGGGGGAGCGCGCCCCTAATCCGGAGTATGCTACCTGGCTTCGTCAGGATCAAATCATCCTGAGCTACTTGCTCGCCTCGCTCACCGACGATGTGCTTCAGCAGGTCCACCTCTTCGACACCTCCCGTGCCATCTGGGCGCACCTCGAGGAGATGTACGTCACGCACTGCCGCGCCAGCGTGGTGCAGATCAAGATGGACATGATGAACTTCCGCAAGGGCAGCCTCTCCATGGTCGACTACTTCGCCAAGATCCGCTCCAACGCCGATCAGCTCGCTGCTGCGGGCCGTCCCATGCGCGAGGAGGACATCATCGCTGCCTTCATCACCGGCCTCGACAGCGACTACGAGACCCTCATCACGGCTATCACGACCCGCATCGACGTCATGACGCTGGGCGAGCTCTGCTCCCATGCCATCTCCTTCGAGCGTCGCCGTGAGTATCACGCGACTCATCTTCAACTCCACACAGGCGGCTCCTCCGCCAACTATGTCGCTCGCAACCACAAAGGCAACACCACCAACCGCGGCAAGGGCACCTACCGCGGCAAGGGCCGCGGAAACTCCGGTGACCATGGTGACTACAACAACAACAACCGCGGCGGGTATCACGGTGACCGCGGCGGTGGCGGTGGCAACCGCCAGAACGGGAATGGCAACCGTGGTGGTGACCGCGCTGACCACGGTGGTGGCGGGGATGCACGTCTGCAGTGCCAACTTTGTCGGGGTCTCGGGCGCTATGCTTGGGAGTGTGCTCAATGCTACAACCACGCTTCCAACCCCAACACTCCAAGATGGCGGGTCTAGCAACTGCGTCACCGCCATCCATCCTCGGCGATCCAACCTGGTTCACCGACACGGGGGCCACCGACCACATCACGTCGGACTTGGACCGCCTCACCGTGAGGGAGAAGTATCCTGGAAGGGACCGCATCCACACTGCCGAAGGATCAAGTTTGCACATAGCTCATCGTGGTCATGCTCTCCTTCCTACTCCCTCTGCCAACCTTAAACTTCGCAACATACTACATGTTCCCAATGCCGATAAGAACCTCCTCTCTGTTAATCGTCTTGCCACTGACAATCATGCTTATCTAAAATATTATCCTACTCATTTTCTTATAAAGGATTTGACAACCAAGAGGGTTCTTCTTCAAGGCAGATGTGAAAATGGGCTCTATCCCATTCGGCCTTCACGTTCTC
>NW_025245514.1:0-2623 GCF_018294505.1 Triticum aestivum
CATTTTAAACATCTCAAACATGCATGAAAGTTGGATATTATGAATCTAGACAAAATTCTAAACAAGTTTCATATATAAATCATTTTAATGCACGGTTATTAAGTTATTATATGCATGAAGTTTAGGGACCTTTCTGCAAAACGGCCGTCTCTAGAAAATTAGGGAAAACCTCCTGAACTGAAAGAAAACATAACGGGCTGAATCTGCAGGCTGCCGGGGCGCTCACCCTGGGCTGAGGCCCGGTTTGGTGGAGAGGGGGGGCCGGCATGGGACTGCTGGGCCTTGCGCGGCACATGTGAGTGGCTGGGCCGGCTGGCCAGGCCGCGGCCCACGTGTCGGCGGCGCCTGTCGTCCTCCTCCTCCTCGATCCAGAGGGGATCGAGCGAAGGCAGGGGCGCCAGGCCTTCGAGCTCCGTCGAAGCAAAGGGCGCGGCGGCAGTGACGAACGGGATCCCTCGGATTTGGTGGGGAGGAGGCCGGAGTGGCCGGATCCGGGGTCTGCGCATCCATTGATGGTCGACGGCGGCAGCGGAAGCTTCCGGTGGCGGCGGTGGTTCCCTGCGGGGTAGGAGAGAGAGTGCGAGGTGAGTAAGAGGGAGGAGGAGAAAGAGAGAAGAGACAGGGACGGCGGAGCTCTGGCCTGAGGTGGAGGTCGCCGGCGGCGGCACACCGGTGTCCGACAGAAGGAGGAGAAGCGCGAGGCGAAGCGGGGCTCCAGATGGGTTCCGGCGGGCCCGCGCGGCTGGAGGCGCGAGGGAGGGGCTGAGGCGACGCGTGGCGGCTTGCCACTGGTCCAGGGAGGCGCGCTGAAGGTCTCAGGTGGCGGCGCGGCCATTGGAGGCTCGCCAAGTGGCGGGACAACGGTGGCTGGCGCCAGAAAACGAGGGGAGGCGGTTGGTGGCACGGAATTTGAGGAGGGAGGCGGCAGGGAGGTAGGGGAAGGGCTAGGCTGCCAAATTTGGAAGGGGTTGTCCATATATAGGTAGGGATGGCTAGGGTTTGGGTTTAGGGGGGTTTTAGGAGCGTCTCGGAGCCTCCGATCGCGATCTGACGGTCTGGAACAGAGGGGGGTTTAGGTGGGCTGTAGGTGGGTTGTGAAAAGAGGTTGGGCTGAGATGAGAGGAGAGGAGTGCAGCCCGGCAACTGTTTCCGGAGACCAAAAACGTCCGACGTTTTGACCGACTATAATGCCGCTATAGTTATCCGTTGGGGCGTCAAACGAACTCCGATTGCGATGAAACTTGGCAAGCGGTCTATCTACACTATAATAAGACCACACGTCAACTCTCATCCCATTCCGAGAACATTTTCCGTCCACTTATAAAATAATATTTCAGACATGCCGCGGGCGCGTGCAAGTGTGTCTGGACTCAGAACGGATAACGGACAGAACTGGGGAACCCGGACGGATGCAGGTTTTGAAAAACATGATGATGCAATGCACATGATGACATGATAAGATGCGACACGCAAGCAAATGGCATGACAACGACAGCGAATAACTGGAGGACACCTGGCACATCGGTCTCGGGGCGTTACAACACTCCACCACTATGAGAGGATCTCGTCCCAAGATCTAGAATGGCACCGGAGGGACAACGGAAGAGAAAAGAGGAGAGGTAAGACTAAGTTGCTTCATTGACAAACGAGTGAAACCACAAACCTTGAAGAGGTTAAGCAAATACGAGAAAAGAATACAACGGAGATGAACGAAGTTGAAAACACTCCGTTAGAAAAGAGGGACAAAGAACATTGTGAAAACCTTGAGGTTGAAGGGAAGATATATATAGAAAACACTCCGGTTAAGGAAGGGGATCAAGGAAGACCAAATTCGGGCAGCACTCTGGTTGAAAAGAAAAAATAATTGAATAAGAACTTGATAAGGTGATAGAACTTGAAAAGAGGGCACGACACTCTGGTTAAATGGACAATCATGAAAAGAACATGATCTTGACAAACAACAATATGGTTGAAGAGAGCAACATCACAATGCCTCTGGAACAAAAGAATAGAATATAGATAAATGGAAAAGAATGGAGAAGAAAATGCCATCTTATACCACAAAAGAGCTTGAGAAGGCATCCTTGGGAAACGGGTCGAGCGGAGTTGTTGGAAAACCAACAACGAAAGGATAAGCTTGATATGGTCTTGTGGAGTACATCTCAAATTAAGAGCTGAAAACCTGCCACTCACGGGAAAAGAATTGGATTGATATGAACAAGGAGACGAGAAACTTATCTCACGAAAGGATTAATGAAGAACTTGGAGTATTTATAAGCACCATAGATAGTAACAATCCTTAGGAAAGGCTTAAAGTGAAATATAACCCAAGATAACTCCAATGACGAGATTGATGGATTTGAAATATCTCATTCATGACAACATGTGAATCATGAAACAAGAACTCAAATTATCAAGAATGCCATAATACCAGCTCCAATGACATGGTTGAAAGAATTGCACTCCGGATGCAAGATGAAGAAACTTAAGCTCCTTAGAAAAGAATCTTGATGAACGCTTCGAGAAGGAAATAAGTGCTTGATGAACCATCATGTAGAACCTTCATGAGAACTCCGGTATACAAAAGGTAACGAAAAGAAAGAGAAGTTGAAAACACAAGGTA
>NW_025245515.1:0-2623 GCF_018294505.1 Triticum aestivum
ACAAGGACTAGGTTGCATTCTCATGCAAGATCGACACGTAATTGCTTACGCTTCACGGCAATTGCACCCACATGAGGAGAATTATCCTACTCATGATCTAGAGCTTGCAGCCGTAGTCTATGCACTTAAGACCTGGCGACATTACCTCCTCGGTAATCGTTGCGAAATATTCACTGATCACCAAAGTCTAAAGTACATTTTCACCCAACCGGATTTGAATCTCAGGCAAAGACGTTGGGTTGAGTTGATCACAGACTTCGACTTAGGAATAACCTACACCCCAGGGAAAGCCAACGTCATGGCTGATGCGCTAAGTCGTAAATCTTATTGTAACAACCTGATGTTACAACAAAGTCAACCGCTTCTCCATGAGGAATTTCGGAAGCTTAACCTTCACATTGTACCTCAAGGTTTTCTTTCCACCTTGGTAGCAAAACCTACTCTTACGAATCAAATCATCGCTGCCCAAAAGCGAGATAAGGGAATATCTAAAATCAAAGAGAACATTGCTAGCGGAGGTGCTAGTTGTTTCTCCACAAATGATCATGGTGTTGTGTACTTTGAGAACCGTCTAGTGGTTCCCAAGAACCACCATCTACGGCAGTTGATCCTTAAGGAGGCTCATGAATCTCCTCTCACCATTCATCCCGGTAGTACTAAGATGTATCAGGACCTACGCCAGAGGTTCTGGTGGACTAGGATGAAGAGAGAAATTGCTCAGTATATTGCTAATTGCGATGTCTGTCGTCGTGTAAAAGCAGAGCATCAACGGCCTGCTGGCACCCTTCAACCCTTAGCTATTCCTGAATGGAAATGGGATAAAATTGGTATGGATTTCATTACCGGTTTTCCCAGGACCAAGAGAGGGAATAATGCTATTTTCGTCGTGGTCGATCGTCTTTCCAAAGTAGCCCATTTCCTACCTGTTCGTGAGAGTATAACCGCTAGTCAGCTGGCAGACTTATACATCTCCCGAATAGTGTCCCTCCATGGTGTTCCATTGGAAATTAACTCGGATCGAGGAAGTCTTTTCACCTCTCGATTTTGGGAAAGCTTCCAAAATGCTATGGGAACCCGTCTCTCCTTTAGCACCGCTTTCCACCCTCAGTCGAGTGGTCAAGTGGAACGCGTCAACCAGATTCTAGAAGACATGCTTCGAGCCTCTGTTATCTCATTCGGAATGGACTGGGAGAAGTGCCTACCATTTGCCGAATTCGCTTACAACAACAGCTATCAATCTAGCTTGGGTAAAGCCCCTTTTGAAGTTCTCTATGGACGACGGTGTCGAACACCCCTTAACTGGTCAGAGACCGGGGAAAGACAATTCTTTGGCCCGGATATGATTCAGGAAGCAGAAGAACAAGTTCGTATCGTTCGTGAAAAGTTGAAAACAGCCCAATCTCGTCAAAAGAGTCAATATGACCGAAAACATAAGGCTATGACTTTCGAGGTGGACGAGAAGGCTTATCTTCGGGTCACCCCTCTGAAGGGAACCCATCGTTTCGGTATCAAAGGCAAATTGGCTCCTTGTTACATTGGACCTTTTCGCATTCTCGCCAAACGAGGAGAAGTTGCCTACCAGTTGGAACTACCTCCGCACCTCTCCAGAGTCCACGATGTCTTCCACGTTTCTCAACTCAGGCGTTGCTTCTCGGATCCTATCCGTGGAGTGGACCACGAAACGCTTGATCTCCAAGATAATCTTACATATCGAGAGTACCCCATTCGTATCCTCGATCAGGCCGAACGTACCACCCGACGTCATAATATCAAGTTTCTCAAAGTACAATGGTCGCACCATTCTGAGGATGAAGCAACTTGGGAAAGGGAGGATCGTCTTCGACTCGAGTATCCCGCCTTCTTCCCAGAGGAACCCAAATCTCGGGACGAGATTCTTTTGAGTGGGGGTGAGTTGTCACACCCTAGCTAGTCATGCATCAGAGTGTGTGCATCATGTTTAAAATTCCATTTAATTTGAAATGGGGATTTGTGAAACCCTCAGAATCATTTTTGAAAACGATCCAAATAAAAATTTCTCCAAAAAGGTCCAAGAAAATGCTCATGTTGCTCTCTGGAAATATTGGACAGAGATAAAAATCAAACCAATATTTTAAAGAGCTCATAGGTATTTATTTTGGGCATTTGGAATTAATGCATAAATATTTGCATTGGAAATATATTAGTTATATATATTAATATATGTCCAAATATTATGCCATTTATAAAGGAGCTCTGGAATAATATATTTAGCTCCTGCAAAAATTGGCATAAGGTAAATAAATGATTTAATATTTTATTTAAATCAAAACAAATGTCAGAAATTAGAAAAAGAAAAATAAATAAAAGGAGGAGCTTACCTGGGCTCCTCCCTGTCCGGCCCAGCCAGCTGGCCGGCCCAGCCAGCAGGCGGCCCAGCCCGCCTCCCTCCTCTGTCGTCTTCGTCCTCGACAGAGGGAGGGGAGTGTGGCCGGCGCGCGCGCGCGCCACCGCGCCACGCCACCTGCTCGCCTGCCTGCCTGCCCCTCCCCTCCTCGTCTCGATGCCCCGGACGACGCCACGCCCTCCCCTGCTCTCTCTCACTCTCCCTCGGTTCTTCCCTCCTCTCCCTCGCTCTCTCTCTCAC
>NW_025245516.1:0-2622 GCF_018294505.1 Triticum aestivum
GAAGAGATCATCGCAGGAGGCAGGCCTGGATTCAGAGGCAGAGGAGGACGATGTGACCAGCCCCCTCAAAACGGCAGCAGCAGGGAACGAGGTCAGAGAGGAAGTGGGGGCTCGACGCAATCTGGATGCAGCGTTGTCGGAGAGTGCTAATGCAGCGGCACTGATGGTTCGGCCGGGCTCTACGGCTCTATCACATGAGGTAAAAAATTTGGCTATGGTTGGCACCGCCCAGGGTGCAACCCCGCCGTTACCACCGGCGTATGTCTCACCACGAGACGTCAAGAAACAAAGGAAGGGCACTCTCCCTCAAAGAAGAGCAATGACAAGATGGCGACATTGGCGGGCCCCAACCAGGGGGGCCGCCAGGCCCAATGAAAATACTAAGTTGGAACTGCCGTGGGATAGGCGATCCCGCGACAGTTCGAGAACTCCGTGATCTCCTTGAGATCAGCTCACCATCTATCCTTTGTTTAGTAGAAACTCAGCTACAAAAGGCTCGTGTCGAGGGTCTTTGTTCTTCCTTAGGTTTTGATTTCAGTTTTGGTGTTGGTAGCACTGGTCGCAGCGGCGGCATTTGTATCTTTTGGAAAACCTATATTGATGTTGCAATAAAGAACTATTCAGAGTATCATGTGGACACCTGGGTTACTGAACCAGGCAGGGAACAATGGAGGTTGACGTGTTTTTATGGAGAAGCAACAAGAAGCTTGCGGTATAAAACATGGAACACAATGACGAGACTAAGGGGGGAGAGTACCCTCCCATGGTTGTGCATAGGTGATTTCAATGAAATCTTGAGAGCTGATGAACAACATGGCCCTAATGAACAGGATAGTAGCCAGATCAAAGCTTTCAGAGGAGCGGTGGATGTGTGTGGTCTTGCTGATCTTGGTTACAGGGGCCTAGATTGGACGTGGGAGAAAAGGTGGCTGGTGGTCATTATTGCAGAGTTCGTCTGGATCGAGCTTTAGCAACAGCTTGTTGGTCAGGACTCTTTCCTTTCGCCACTATGGAACACCTCACGGCAACCAAGTCCGACCACTGCCCAATACTGTTGGATACTGATCTGGCAGATGCAAGTGTTAGAGCACGACAGAAACAATTCTGATACGAGTGTATGTGGGAGCGGGACCCAGGATTTGGAGATACGGTCACCGATGCTTGGAATGCTACCGGCCGAGCGTCGACCGTTGCTGATTTATCGCAGAAACTGGCCTCGGTTGCCGGCACCCTACAACGCTGGGGTCGCACCACTTTCGGTGCAGTCCGGGCGGAGCTACGGACGCTGCGTACGCAGCTGCAGGACCTGCGTGCTATGCCCAGCCGAGTCGGCCCATCGGATGAGGAAAAACGGGTCGAAGCTCAGATGACCGAGTTATGTCTGCGGGAGGAGATTATGTGGCGTCAACGGGCCCATATTCAATGGCTGGCTGAAGGTGATAGCAATACTAAGTTCTTTCATCGCAAAGCTAGTGCAAGGAAGGTCCGTAATCGTATCACAGAACTGCAGCGGGTAGATGGCTCTGTCAGCAAAGACGAGCATGAAATGGCTAGCATGGCCACGACATTCTACAGTAACTTGTATGCTTCCGAGCCTACGGTTGGGATAGAGGAAGTCTTGTTTCATATACCAAGGAAAGTGGATGATGGCATGAACAATATTCTGACGGCTCGTTACACCAACGCCGAGGTCAAGGAGGCTCTCTTTCAAATGTTTCCTACAAAGGCTCCTGGACCCGATGGCTTCCCTGCATATTTTTTTCAACGGCATTGGGATCTATGTGGTGAGGAGGTAACCGATATGGTGCTACGTGCTCTGAGTGGAGAGGATTCTCCGGAGGAGATAAACAAAGCGTTCATCGTCTTAATACCCAAGATTGCAAGTCCAAAAAACTTAGGACAGTTTCGTCCGATCAGCCTTTGTAATGTTATTTTCAAGATTGCATCAAAGGTCCTGGCCAATCGGCTCAAACTAATTCTCCCCGACATCATCTCAGAAGAACAGTCAGCATTCGTACCTGACCGTCTAATCACCGACAATTTTATCTCAGCCTATGAGTGCCTACACTACATGAAAACAAGGAAGCTCAAGGGAAACAGGTGGTGTGCTTTGAAACTTGATATAATGAAAGCCTATGATCGTCTAGAGTGGAATTACTTGGAAAGGGTTATGTTAAAATTGGGGATCAGCCCAAAGTTCACAGAAATTGTGATGAGGTGTGTCTCTTCGGTATCCTTTTCTGTTATCTTCAATGGAGGGAAACAAGAAGACTTCGCGCCATCGCGCGGTTTGCGGCACGGAGATCCTATATCTCCATATCTTTTCCTACTGGCGGCTGAAGGCCTTTCATGTTTGCTGAAATCCACGCTTCCAACTGAGAGGATACCAGGCATCACGGTGGCAGCAGGTGCACCGGAGGTAAACCATCTTCTTTTCGCAGATTATAGCCTTCTTTTCTTTAATGCTACACCGGAGATGGCAAAATGGGTGGATGATCTTCTGCAAAGGTATTGCTCTGCTTCGGGTCAACGTATAAATAAAGATAAATCATCCGTTTTCTTTAGCAAGGGCTATGCTGAAGCCTTGAGACAGGATATCAAGAATGTGTTGGATGTTCCGAA
>NW_025245517.1:0-2622 GCF_018294505.1 Triticum aestivum
CCATTCGGGCTGCACAACACTAGGGCTACCGTCCAGTGGCTGATGCATATCGCCCTGGGCACACAGCTCAGAAGAAATGCAGAGGCCTAGGTTGATGACATAGTAGTGAAGTCTCGGGAGGCTAGGACCCTAATAGCAGATCTGGAGGAGACGTTTGCCAGCTTGCGCAGGGTGGACATTCAGCTCAATCCCGAGAAGTGTGTATTTGGGGTCCTCTCTGGCAAGCTCCTGGGCTTCCTGGTGTCGAACAGAGGGATCGAGGCCAATCGAGAAAAGGTCAAGGCAATAGAAGACATGAGCCCCTCGCAGACCCTGAAGGAGATGCAGAAGTTGGCAGGCTACGTAACCTCACTGGGGCGCTTCATCTCCAAGCTGGGGGAGCGCGCCCTCCTGTTCTTCATGCTGATGAAAAAGGAGCCGTTCGAGTTGACCCCGGAGGCAGACGCAGCCTTTCAAGACCTCAAGAGATACCTGACCAGCCCACCAGTGATGGTGTCACCGCGCCCTCTTGAGCCCTTGGTGCTCTATTTGACAGACACCCCTCACTCAGCCAACGCCGCCTTGGTGGCGCTAAGGAAGGAGCGCCCGTCCAAGGGCCCTCGGCAGGACGCTCAACCACCAAGCAGAGCACAGCACCCTCAGGATAGCGCACCCGAGGTCTCGGCCAACCTAGCGGCCAACATCCCTCCCGGGGCTGCGATTGACCCCACAGCTGAGGGGGCTCCTGAGGGCGGACCTCGCGAGACCGCTGAAGGCCCGCGGCCTCAGGAAGAACAAGACTCCACCGGTGCCTCTCCCCTCGTCGAGCATCCTGTCTACTTCGTCAGCACGGTGCCGAGGGAGGCACGGGCACATTACCCCATGTCTTAAAAACTCTTGCTCGCGCTCCTTGTTGCCTCCCGAAAGCTGCTCCACTACTTCCAAGGCCACTCCATCAAAGTCGTTTCGGCATACCCGCTGGAGAGGGTGCTCCGGAGCCATAACACTGTTGGGCGAGTTGCAGAATGGAACATCAAGCTTCAGACATTCCATCTCGAGTTTAGCACCACTAGGGTCATCAAGGGTGCGGCCCTCACTGACTTCATGGCCGAGTGGACTGACATCCCTGGCCGCGGGGTGAGCAAGGACGGCTCCCTCTTACCTGGGGATGAGGAGCCAGATGGGTGGGTCATGTACTTTGACGGATCGTTCGCATGACAAGGCGCAAGAGCAGGGTTCATCCTCATCTCACCCACCAAGGACAAGCTCTACTATGCGGTACGACTCTGCTTCTAGCAGGGCAAGAAGGTCTCCAACAACATCCCGGAATTCAAGGGATTGCTCGCCGGTCTCAGGGTGGGAGGAGCGTTGGGGGTGAAGCGCCTCACCATCAAGGGCTATTCCTAGCTCCTCGTCAACTTCTCCAACAAGGAGTACACGCCTAAGGACGAGCACATGGACGCATACCTAGAAGAGGTACGCGAGATGGAGAAGCGGTTCTTGGCCTTGGAACTACAGCACGTGCCGCGAGGGACAAACAAGGAGGCGGGCGATATCGCCAAGAGAGCCTCCCGAAGGCTCCCCCAGGAGCCGGGGGTGTTTGAGGAGCGTCTCTACAAGCCATCTGTGGGTCCGCCCCCACGACTCCAGCACCGCCTCAAGAGGATCTGCCTCAGGCGCCTGTGACTAGCGCCCCAGCATGCGGCCATCCCTCAGGGGCCCGCCTGCTGCTTGCGCTCGAGCCTCTGGAGGGGTGCTGGACTGAGGAGTTCAAGGCGTACCTGCTTCAAGGGAACCTGCCAGAGAAGGAGGAGGAGGCCGAGTGCATGGCTTGTCAAGCCACCGCATACTGCATCCAGGATGGTGAGTTATACCGCAAAAGGCCCAATGACATTTGGTTGCAATGCATCTCCAGGGAGCAGGGACTTGAGCTGCTAGCGGACATACATGGTGGAGACTGCGGGCATGATTCCTCATCATGCACTCTAGTAGGCAAGGCGTTCCGCAGCGGCTTCTACTGGCCCACTGCGCTCAACGAAGCCAGAGAGCTGGTGCGTTCCTACAAAGCATGCCAGTTCCACGCCAAGCAAATTAACCAGCCTGCGCAGGGCCTCCAAAAAATCCCACTCACGTGGCCATTCGCGGTCTGGGGGCTGGATATCTTGGGGCCATTCCCGCGAGCGCCAGGGGGCTACCGCTACCTCTACATCGCTATCGACAAATTCACCAAATGGGCGGAGGTGGAAGCTGTTCGCGTCATCCCAGCTGGATCAGCCGTCAAGTTCATCAAGGGCATCGTGAGCCCGTTTGGGGTTCCTAAGCGCATCATCACCGACAACGGCTCGCAGTTCACTAGAAACCTTTTCAAAACATATTGTGCTAACCTTGGAATGCAGATATGCTACGCCTCAGTAGCACACCCCAGGAGCAACGGCCAAGCCGAGCGTGCCAATGCTGAGGTCCTGAGGGTCCTCAGGATAAGAAACTTCAAGAAGAAGCTCGAGGCCTGCGGCAGGGGCTGGCTCGACGAGCTCCAGTCCGTGCTGTGGTCCATCCGCACCACTACAACCAAGCCATCGGGAGAGACGCCGTTCTTCCTCATCTACGGAGCTGAAGTGGTTCTCCCACATGAGGTCAAGCGTC
>NW_025245518.1:0-2622 GCF_018294505.1 Triticum aestivum
TTTTTAACCTTGTAACTGGCAAGAACAATGGGAGTGACGACCCGCTTGCCTTTGTTGGGTGCAAGCAAATATTCTGTTTGTGTGTAGGTGCTGCTAAAGTTGTTCGTGTGTTGTATCCTACTGGTTCGATACACCTTGATTCTTAACTAAGAGAAATATTATCTACTACTATACTGCTCACTCTTCCCCTTCGAGGAAATCCAACAACTCCATCTTGAGTAGAAGTCATTGGCTAGAGTGTTGGATAAATCTTTGATGGTAGTGACTAAGTCGGTGGTGGGTGGGCTAAAAATTCTAGCTTCTCCTGATTTCTCCAAGATTTGTGTGTACATTGCAGTCTGCTCGTTTGAGATTGCGAGACTCTGAATTTGATCTAACATCTTGTTCAGGAGAGCCTTGTTGCCCTCGCCCATGACCTAGTTGAAGGTTGGGATCAGTATGAGTCTGTCCGAGATCTGATCTGACATGGCCTCAGGGTCTTCATTGGTCAAGCTAGATGTCTGGTCTGTGGTGGTAGTGCTCGGCTCTAGGCTCAAGGCTCGATATGAGGTATGACATGTGTCATGGTCCTGAGCTGGGATCAGAACCGAGATCTGGACGGGAGTATTGGCATAGTCATCGATCTGGTCTAACACCGACCTCGAAAATAGGAGTTCAGCACATGAATCTGCAACGTATTCCGGGTTTCGGAATCTAATGACCCATCCTAGTGAGAAATTTTTGGTCTAGCCGAGATGGCCAGTCGAATCAGCTTGAAGCATGATGATGCTGAAGACAAGAGTTGTCCAGGAAGAAAAGCCATGCCGCAGCCGACGCTATCGTCGATCTGGAGGCGAACCATCGAGCCTCTTCGACTACACAGAGGTACATGTATGGGCCACCAATGACGGAGTAGATTTCAGCAGATCTCGGGTAGGGGTCCTATTGGGGATATAACCCCGCGGTGTGACCCGCCCAGGAGGGGCGGTTACATTGTTGGTGACTCAAGAATAAAAGGCTTAAGATGGGCCTGAGGGGACATGAATACTAGAAGCGGTTTAAGAGGCGGGTCTGTTGAAGGCCCAAGACACAGAGATGTGAGCTGCCCGATGGTGGCTTGCCTAGTAAGGCAATGTGACTTAGAAACCAAGTTGGTCACATTGTGTGATCCAGCTTGGACTCTTGTAAGCCCAGGGGCTCGACCTGTGTATATAAAGGCGAGACCATGCAATGGGACAACTCAAGAAACAATTGATCGATAGCCAGGTCCAGCGGTTCTGCTCGCTTGTAATCGATATTCAAGAAATAGTCAACAAATGCAGGAGTAGGATTTTACCTCGTTGTGAGGGGCCGAACCTGGATAAACCCTGTGTCCTCTGTCTTGTTCGACACCTTCAAGCTAACCTACGTTGTGATGGCTCCACACCTAAGTCCTTTCACAATGGCATATGTCGTGACAAAACCATGACAGTTAGCACCCACCGTGGGGCCTACGCATGGTGGTTTTGAGTTCTTGAAGGGATCCTTTCCAGTGATCGAAGGGTACGTCGTTGGCAAGATGACCAAGAATCGTCGCGGCAAGCTCTACATCGACAACACTGGCTGGGGCCCTGAGGCAGACTCAATCAAGTACAGGTACCGGGTCCCCTTTGGCGGAATCCATGTCTTCATCGGCAAAATCGGTGAATTTGAGCGTGAGCCGGACATCTGCACCGACATCATCGAGCCGACTCGTTGTGTGCAACCTGCCAAGGCTCAACCCGGCAGGAAGCGTGTTTTCGTCGGCTATGCACATGGCACGGACCTTGTGGAGAATTCTGTGTCCGGAGGAGAGACTCTCGTCTACTAAAGTGATGAATCTTCGATCGGATAAACCGAGTCAATCTATCAACTTCGAGACGCCGGGCTTGGGGGCTATTCCGATGGTGAAAGTATTCCGGACCCTTACGAGCCACCGAGAGGGGCTGCTATTTTTATGGATGGGACGCAACCGGTTCTAAACTCGTCAACAGCTACTGCTATGACATCCAGCTCAACTATTGTTGCGACAGCTAGGGTGAGTGATGTCTAGTACACAACCTTCTTCTTGTAGACATTGTTGGGCCTCCAAGTGCAGAGGTTTGTAGGACAGTAGCAAATTTCCCTCAAGTGGATGACCTAAGGTTTATCAATCCGTAGGAGGCGTAGGATGAAGATGGTCTCTCTCAAGCAACCCTGCAACCAAATAACAAAGAGTCTCTTGTTCCCCAACACACCCAATACAATGGTAAATTGTATAGGTGCACTAGTTCGGCGAAGAGATGGTGATACAAGTGGTATATGGATAGTAGATAAAGGTATTTGTAATCTGAAAATATAAAAACAGCAAGGTAACGAATGATAAAAGTGAGCGTAAACGGTATTGCAATGCGTTGAAACAAGGCCTAGGGTTCATACTTTCGCTAGTGCAAGTTCCCTCAACAATGATAACATAATTGGATCACATAACTATCCCTCAACATGCAACAAAGAGTCACTCCAAAGTCACTAATAGCTGAGAACGGACGAAGAGATTATGGTAGGGTACGAAATCACCTCAAAGTTATTCTTTCCATTCAATCCGTTGGGCTATTCCTATAAGAGTCACAAACAGCCCTAGAGTTC
>NW_025245519.1:0-2622 GCF_018294505.1 Triticum aestivum
TTTTTAACCTTGTAACTGGCAAGAACAATGGGAGTGACGACCCGCTTGCCTTTGTTGGGTGCAAGCAAATATTCTGTTTGTGTGTAGGTGCTGCTAAAGTTGTTCGTGTGTTGTATCCTACTGGTTCGATACACCTTGATTCTTAACTAAGAGAAATATTATCTACTACTATACTGCTCACTCTTCCCCTTCGAGGAAATCCAACAACTCCATCTTGAGTAGAAGTCATTGGCTAGAGTGTTGGATAAATCTTTGATGGTAGTGACTAAGTCGGTGGTGGGTGGGCTAAAAATTCTAGCTTCTCCTGATTTCTCCAAGATTTGTGTGTACATTGCAGTCTGCTCGTTTGAGATTGCGAGACTCTGAATTTGATCTAACATCTTGTTCAGGAGAGCCTTGTTGCCCTCGCCCATGACCTAGTTGAAGGTTGGGATCAGTATGAGTCTGTCCGAGATCTGATCTGACATGGCCTCAGGGTCTTCATTGGTCAAGCTAGATGTCTGGTCTGTGGTGGTAGTGCTCGGCTCTAGGCTCAAGGCTCGATATGAGGTATGACATGTGTCATGGTCCTGAGCTGGGATCAGAACCGAGATCTGGACGGGAGTATTGGCATAGTCATCGATCTGGTCTAACACCGACCTCGAAAATAGGAGTTCAGCACATGAATCTGCAACGTATTCCGGGTTTCGGAATCTAATGACCCATCCTAGTGAGAAATTTTTGGTCTAGCCGAGATGGCCAGTCGAATCAGCTTGAAGCATGATGATGCTGAAGACAAGAGTTGTCCAGGAAGAAAAGCCATGCCGCAGCCGACGCTATCGTCGATCTGGAGGCGAGCCATCGAGCCTCTTCGACTACACAGAGGTACATGTATGGGCCACCAATGACGGAGTAGATTTCAGCAGATCTCGGGTAGGGGTCCTATTGGGGATATAACCCCGCGGTGTGACCCGCCCAGGAGGGGCGGTTACATTGTTGGCGACTCAAGAATAAAAGGCTTAAGATGGGCCTGAGGGGACATGAATACTAGAAGCGGTTTAAGAGGCGGGTCTGTTGAAGGCCCAAGACACAGAGATGTGAGCTGCCCGATGGTGGCTTGCCTAGTAAGGCAATGTGACTTAGAAACCAAGTTGGTCACATTGTGTGATCCAGCTTGGACTCTTGTAAGCCCAGGGGCTCGACCTGTGTATATAAAGGCGAGACCATGCAATGGGACAACTCAAGAAACAATTGATCGATAGCCAGGTCCAGCGGTTCTGCTCGCTTGTAATCGATATTCAAGAAATAGTCAACAAATGCAGGAGTAGGATTTTACCTCGTTGTGAGGGGCCGAACCTGGATAAACCCTGTGTCCTCTGTCTTGTTCGACACCTTCAAGCTAACCTACGTTGTGATGGCTCCACACCTAAGTCCTTTCACAATGGCATATGTCGTGACAAAACCATGACAGTTAGCACCCACCGTGGGGCCTACGCATGGTGGTTTTGAGTTCTTGAAGGGATCCTTTCCAGTGATCGAAGGGTACGTCGTTGGCAAGATGACCAAGAATCGTCGCGGCAAGCTCTACATCGACAACACTGGCTGGGGCCCTGAGGCAGACTCAATCAAGTACAGGTACCGGGTCCCCTTTGGCGGAATCCATGTCTTCATCGGCAAAATCGGTGAATTTGAGCGTGAGCCGGACATCTGCACCGACATCATCGAGCCGACTCGTTGTGTGCAACCTGCCAAGGCTCAACCCGGCAGGAAGCGTGTTTTCGTCGGCTATGCACATGGCACGGACCTTGTGGAGAATTCTGTGTCCGGAGGAGAGACTCTCGTCTACTAAAGTGATGAATCTTCGATCGGATAAACCGAGTCAATCTATCAACTTCGAGACGCCGGGCTTGGGGGCTATTCCGATGGTGAAAGTATTCCGGACCCTTACGAGCCACCGAGAGGGGCTGCTATTTTTATGGATGGGACGCAACCGGTTCTAAACTCGTCAACAGCTACTGCTATGACATCCAGCTCAACTATTGTTGCGACAGCTAGGGTGAGTGATGTCTAGTACACAACCTTCTTCTTGTAGACATTGTTGGGCCTCCAAGTGCAGAGGTTTGTAGGACAGTAGCAAATTTCCCTCAAGTGGATGACCTAAGGTTTATCAATCCGTAGGAGGCGTAGGATGAAGATGGTCTCTCTCAAGCAACCCTGCAACCAAATAACAAAGAGTCTCTTGTTCCCCAACACACCCAATACAATGGTAAATTGTATAGGTGCACTAGTTCGGCGAAGAGATGGTGATACAAGTGGTATATGGATAGTAGATAAAGGTATTTGTAATCTGAAAATATAAAAACAGCAAGGTAACGAATGATAAAAGTGAGCGTAAACGGTATTGCAATGCGTTGAAACAAGGCCTAGGGTTCATACTTTCGCTAGTGCAAGTTCCCTCAACAATGATAACATAATTGGATCACATAACTATCCCTCAACATGCAACAAAGAGTCACTCCAAAGTCACTAATAGCTGAGAACGGACGAAGAGATTATGGTAGGGTACGAAATCACCTCAAAGTTATTCTTTCCATTCAATCCGTTGGGCTATTCCTATAAGAGTCACAAACAGCCCTAGAGTTC
>NW_025245520.1:0-2622 GCF_018294505.1 Triticum aestivum
CAATCTTGTTTCGACGGTATTGTGGGATGAAGCGGCCCGGACCGACCTTACACGTACTCTTACGTGAGACAGGTTCCACCGATTGACATGCACTTGGTGCATAAGGTGGCTAGCGGGTGCCAGTCTCTCCCACTTTAGTCGGAACGGATTCGATGAAAAGGGTCCTTATGAAGGGTAAATAGCAATTGGCATATCACGTTGTGGTTTTGCGTAGGTAAGAAACGTTCTTGCTAGAAACCCATAGCAGCCACGTAAAACATGCAACAACAATTAGAGGACGTCTAACTTGTTTTTGCAGGGTATGCTTTGTGATGTGATATGGCCAACAAGAATGTGGTGAATAATATGTGATGTATGAGATTGATCATGTTCTTGTAATAGGATTCACGACTTGCATGTCGATGAGTATGACAACCGGCAGGAGCCATAGGAGTTGTCTTTATTTTTTGTATGACCTGCGTGTCATTGAAGAACGCCATGTAAACTACTTTACTGTATTGCTAAACGCGTTAGTCATAGAAGTAGAAGTAGTCGTTGGTGTGACAACTTCATGAAGACACGATGATGGAGATCATGATGATGGAGATCATGGTGTCATGCCGGTGACGATGATGATCATGGAGCCCCGAAGATGAAGATCAAAAGGAGCAAAATGATATTGGCCATATCATGTCACTATTTGATTGCATGTGATGTTTATCATGTTTATGCATCTTGTTTACTTAGGACGACGGTAGTAAATAAGATGATCCCTTACAAAATTTCAAGAAGTGTTCTCCCCTAACTGTGCACCGTTGCTACAGTTCGTCGCTTCTAAGCACCACGTGATGATCGGATGTGATGGATTCTTACGTTCACATACAACGGGTGTAAGACAGTTTTACACAGCGAAAACACTTAGGGTTAACTTGACGAGCCTAGCATGTACAGACATGGCCTCGGAACACGGAGACCGAAAGGTCGAGCATGAGTCGTATAGTAGATACGATCAACATGAAGATGTTCACCGATGATGACTAGTCCGTCTCACGTGATGATCGGACACGGCCTAGTTGACTCGGATCATGTGATCACTTAGATGACCAGAGGGATGTCTGTCTAAGTGGGAGTTCATAAGATGAGCTTAATTATCCTGAACATAGTCAAAAGACCTTTTGCAAATTATGTCGTAGCTCGCGCTATAGTTCTACTGTTTAGATATGTTCCTAGAGAAAATTATAGTTGAAAGTTGATAGTAGCGATTATGCGATCAGTAGAAAGCTTATGTCCTTAATGCACCGCTCAGTGTGCTGAACCCCAACGTCGTTTGTCGATGTTGCGAACATCGGACATACACGTTTAGATAACTACGTGATAGTTCAATTAAATGGTTTAAGTAGAGGCACCAAAGACGTTTTCGAAACATCGCGGAACATATGAGATGTTTCGAGGGCTGAAATTGGGATTTCAGGCTCGTGCCCACGTCAAGAGGTATAAGACCTCTGACGATTTTCTTAGCCTGCAAACTAAGGGAGAAAAGCTCAATCGTTGAGCTTGTGCTCAGATTGTCTGAGCACAACAATCACTTGAATCGAGTGGGAGTTGATCCTCCAGATGAGATAGTGATGTTTCCCCAAAGTCATTGCCACCAAGCTGCTAGAGCTTCGTGATTAACTATAACATATCAGGGCTAGATATGATGATCCTTGAAATATTCATGATGTTTGACACCGCGAAAGTAGAAATCAAGAAGGAGCATCAATTGTTGATGGTTGGTGAAACCACTAGTTTCAAGAAGGGCAAGGGAACAAAGGGATACTTCATGAAACAGCAATTCAGCTGCTGCTCTAGTGAAGAAACCCAAGGTTGAACCCAAACCCGAGACTAAGTGCTTCTGTAATAAGGGGAACAACCACTAGAGCAGCATTACCCTAGATACTTGGTAGATGAGAAGGCTGGCAAGGTCGATAGAAGTATATTGGATATACATTATGTTAATGTGTACTTTACTAGTACTCCTAGTAGCACCAGGGTATTGGATACCGGTTCGGTTGCTAATTGTTAGTAACTCGAAATAAAAGCTATGGAATAAACGGAGACTAGCTAAAAGTGAGCTGACGATATATGTTGGAAGTGCTTCCAAGGTTGATATGATCAAGCATCGCACGCTCCCTCTACCACCGAGATTGGTGTTTGCGTTGAGCATAGACATGATTGGATTATGTCTATCGCAATACGGTTATTCATTTAAGGAGAATAATGGTTACTCTAATTTTGAATAATACCTTCAATGGTCTTGCACCTAAAGGAATGGTTTATTGAATCTCGGTCGTAGTGATACACATTTTCATGCCAAAAGATATAAGATAGTAATGATAGTACCACTTACTTGTGGCACTGCCATGTAAGTCATAATGGTATAAAACGCATGAAGAAGCTCCATGTTGATGGATCTTTGGACTCACTCGTTTTTGAAAAGTTTGAGACATGCGAACCATGTCTATTGGTGTATATGCATGAAGAAACTCCATGCAAATGGATCGTTCGGACTCACTTGATTTTGAATCACTTGAGATATGCAAATCATACCACATGGGCAAGATGACTGAAAAGCCTCATTTTCAGTAAGATGGAACAAGATAG
>NW_025245521.1:0-2622 GCF_018294505.1 Triticum aestivum
GCTGTGTTAGACGAAAAAAATATTAGGATAATAGAAACTGTTACGCAAATTTCTTTGTATAATGGATGGAGTTATTTCAAGTAACATATCTTGGTTTCTCCCTGTACTGTGTACTGAGGCGACACCGCTTCATGAGGCAGTCATGTCTGAGGTCGTGAGCCGATGCCGTCAGAAGCTTTGGACGATTAGTGATATTTGGCTGTGTTAGACGAAAAAAATTATTACGATAATAGAAACTGCTGGGGAAATTTCTTTGTATAATGGATGGAATTATTTCAAGTAACATATCTTGGTTTCTCCATGTAGTGTGTACTGAAGAAAAGCTCCAACACACTGAAATGGTAGCAAAGATGACACCAGTATTATGTTCGCACAAAATGCATTTATTTGGCATTCTTTTATGTTAGCATGTAATTAGTCATGTATTCCTACACTAAAGCTAAATCAAGTAGAGAGTCTAAAGCTTGGTCAATTAAAATAATGAACTGAGTCTTTCTTAAGTTTTGCCATTTTGGGTTCTTTTGGTTTATCTTCTTCCTTTTTTCTTCTAGCCCTTGGTTTCTTCTATAACAACCAAAAGAAGTTGATCTAATGATAACATAAATAAGTTTCTTGGCACGGTAGTTTCTCCTTCCCATTATTTGAAGATTAGAGCTTGAAATAATTCTCTAGAAAAGGTAATATAGCTAGGAAGTATGAATTTGCAAAGTAGGAACAATTTCTCAAGTGTGCTTCTTCGGTCCTGAAATATGTCTCATCTTGTGGGGTTTTCGCTTGGTGTCTATTCTATGAAGCAAAATGCTTCAGGTTTTGGTTGTTAGGACAATCAATCAAGAAGGGAGTACATATATTGAAAAGAGAGCTCAAACTTGGTGTCGAGAATGAAAGAGAATGGCCCTGCAAAAAAAAGAGAATAGAAAGGAGGGGTAGGAGTTTTCTTTGTCTTCTAAAAAAAATAGAGCGTGGTTAAGGAGGCACATCAATTATTGATAGAGCGAAAGCGTTGGAAAATCAGATTGTTGTTATATGAGTGGAAAGTATAAGTCATCATATTTGACATGTTATTTTATGATTAGAACAATTGATAACTTACTGTTGTAAAGCTAACTACAAGAAAGTCCTTCGTGAGCCTGCCCTTGCCCAGCTCTCGAGCTCCTTCTTCAGAGCAGTTTGCATAGCAAAGTGCTCCGAGGTGAACACTACACACAACCTCTCAAGAACAATTGCATTCGGAATAGGAGACGGGCCAATGTCCTCTGTGTGTTGTTCCCATCGTAGTGCACCATGTTAATCTCCCTTATCCTCTGTCGCAGACACGTCGTCGAGAAGCTCGCCTCATCGAGATCCATCACGACAACATCGTCGTCTTTCTGGCCATCATCACGTATTGTCTTCACTTGTCGTTGCTCCTTCTCTGCCATGTACAACGATAGGACCTCCAAGTTTGGGGTATGTTCCAAGATACCATGCACGGCGCCCACGAACCCACGGCTCTTGACGCGGCCCTGCAGCACGAGACACGTCATCCGAGAAAACAACGGGGGCCGTCCGCCGCGGTGAGGCAGACGGTATGCAGGCGTCCATGGTACAGGTGGAGGCGGACGAGTTTTATGCCCTCCAATCGATCCTCCATATACGTACATCATCGTTGGTCGTTACAAACAGGTAGGGACTTTTTAGGGACTTGGACTTATAAGTTAGGACTAAAAAAGTCCTAAGACTTATGAACCAAACAGGGCCATAATTTCGTGACAAACTTGGAAACCGACGTGAAAATTTTCGTCCGAAACCGACGTGATTTCTTAACAAAACGTGGGATTTCCTAACAAGTCTACAGGTAGGAACGCGTCTCACGTCTCAACAGCCCGACGCGTAGGTACGTTGAGATGCAGCCGTACTACCACTGCCTCGGCGGCGACCGGCTGAGCGCTCTCCCGGACACGGCGCTGGTGCGTGTCCTGTCCCATCTCTCGTCCAATGAGGTGGCGCGCGCCTGCGCGCTGTCCCGCCGGTGGCGCAATGCCTTGGCCGCCGTGCCCGTCGTCGACCTGGTCTATCCCAGGACCCGGCGGAGGAGGGGTGTCGCCGTGTGCTTCGACATGCTGGTGGGGACCATGATCTTCTACAAGGGGCCGATCCGCGCCCTCCGACTCCTCACGGTCGACCCCCCGGTGGGCCTACTCGATCAGTGGATCGGCGTCGTCATTGGCTCCGGCGTCGAGGAGGTCGACGTCGAGCTGCGCTGCCCGTACACCTCCCGCCGCAGACTCTGCCCCTTCTGGTCCGAGAAGTCCTCGGCAGACTTCGACGCGGTATACGGGAGGAGCTACAACAAAAACGCCACCGCTGCTCTTCCGGTGCCGCACGCTGCGCCGGCTGCGCCTCACAAACTGGACGCTCGAGCTGCCTTCGGGCTTTGGCGTCGGCGTCTTCTCGGCGTCGCTACAGACGCTCTGCCTCAAACGGATCATGGCCGCTAATGAGGTGATCCTGCAGCTGCTCTACGGATGCCCTCTCCTCGCCGACCTGACGCTTGAGGAGTGCCCGGGCGCCACGGAGATCACCGTGCTCCGTGCCCGCCGACCGCCTCCGGAGCTTCGCCATGGTCTGCTGTCACAACGC
>NW_025245522.1:0-2622 GCF_018294505.1 Triticum aestivum
TTACATCTCCTATGCAAATTGTTTGATGATCGAACCGTGTCCAAAAATTGTGATGATTTGATCTCCATTTCTCATTACAATGAACTTAGTTTACTTTTGGGTTATGAAGAATTGAAACGTTTACTTAAGGACCTTCCAGAATTTGCTCATAAGAAATTCCTTGATATTGATCTAGAGAAGATTTATTTGTTTTGTGCGGAGAATTGCATTGAAAATCCTTACATTTCCAATTACCTAAAGAAAAGAAAGAAAATAGAAGATGATGAGAATACTAATGGAAGGGAAGAGACTTCCCAATATCCTCCTATTATTTTTTATGATGAATCAGGTAATGAGGAGGAGCTTTCTATTCAACCAATCTCGTCAATAAGGAGCTCAAAGAGGAAGGTTGAACCCACACATAATGTGAAGAAGAAAAAGAAAAGAAGGAGCAACAAAGGTATAAAGGTATCCCCCCCAAATGATGTTGCTCCTACTACTCATTGTGATGATGATAATTGCTTTACTATTGGTGCTATCCATATTTTAATGTTGAGAGTGATTATGCTTATGATATGAAAGAGCCCAAGCTTGGGGAAGCTATGTTTGATGAGGATGAAATATTTGAGAATATATTTGCTAAAATTGATGTTTGTCCCAAGCTTGGGGATGCTATGTTTAATGAAGATGATATTTTTAGCATCCCAAGTTTTGATATGCAAAGTTGTTATGATGATAGCATGCCTCCTACCTATGATGATTATATTGATGAAAGTGGGTTTGGAAGAGTGTCAACTTTAGGAAGTAGTGATCCCACTATTTTGGAGGATGTTGAATTTTATTGTGATGAATATGAAAGTGGATTGGGAAGAGTGTCAACTTTATTTAGTGATTCCACTATCTTGGGAGAGGTTTCAATCGATTATGATGAGAACGAAGTTGCTACTTATGATGATTATTGTGATGAAACTTATGCTATAAAAGTAGTGATGATTATATTTACAAATCTTGTCATGATTATGATTACCCTTTTTCTGAACGTTACTCTTTTAATGTGGAAACAATTTTTAGTGTTCAACTCTTTTATGATACTCTCACTATTCCGAATGAGAAGAATTTTGCGTATGTGGAGAACAGTAAATTTTCTATGCTTGTAGATCATGAAAAGAATGCTTTATGTGCTGGTTATATTGTTGAATTCATTCATGATGCTACTGAAAATTATTATGAGGGAGGAACTTACGCTTGTAGGAATTGCAACAATATCAAGTTTCCTCTCTATGTGCTTAAAGTTTTGAAGCTATGCTTGTTTTACCTTCCTTTGCTAGTTGATTATTGTTCCCATAAGTTGTTTGCTCACAAAATCCCTATGCATAGGAAGTGGGTTAGACTTAAATGTGCTAGTCATATTCTTCATGATGCTCTCTTTATGTTTCAATTCTTATCTTTTATGTGAGCATCATTGCCATCATCATGCCTAGCTAAAAAGGCATTAAAGAAAAGCTCTTGTTGGGAGACAACCCAATATTTATCCTTATTGTTTTTGTGTGTCCACATGATTATGCTACTGTAGTAATCATGTTTTATAGCTTTTGTTTCAATAAAGTGCCAAGTAGAACCTTTGGGAAGACTTGGGTGAAGTTTATGTGATTTTGCTGTAGAAAACAGAAACTTTTGCGCTCACGAGAATGGCTGCCATTTTTTTTACTGGAGAGTGCTTTTAGGTTGACTCTTTTTGCAGGTGATTAATAGACAAATTAATCAGGTTCAGAAATTTATTTCATAATTTTTGGGGTTCCAGAGGTATACGTTGGATACAGATTATTACAGACTATTCTGTTTTTGACAGATTCTGTTTTCATTGTGTTGTTTGCTTATTTTGATGCATCTATGACCAGCATTAAGTGGTATGAACCATAGATAAGTTGGAATACAGTAGGTATTACACCAATATGAATTTAGAATGAGTTCATTACAGTATCTAAGTGTTGACACCTGTTTTTGGCAAGATACAGATTGCAATGAAGATGGTCTCGAGTGAACGAGCTTTCAGCATGAAAAGATTCACGTCGCCGAGTGGAACAACTTTGATGTTTCGGTTATATTCGTTCGACCTTATCTTACGGACCGAAACTATACTCCGAGTGGCATAATTCAATGTTCCGAGTGATTTTTGGCCAATCATGCCTTCAAGATGACCTCGGATGAAGTAGCACACTAAAGGAATTGTCTTCGTCTCGTCGAAGCAATCAATTTTGATATATAAATCATCTCAATCCAAGTTTGTATGCAAAAGTTACAATCAATACAGAGCAGCCCTACCAAAGACCAAAATGTTACGCTCGACACCAGACACATGTTGATGAGTGTCTGATACAATGCGTGAGCAATTCGGCCTTCCGGACGGCCTTTAATGGAAAAACCTTCAACATGAAAAAGTTTCGTCTCATCGAGCCGATCAATTTTCATATACAATTTGTCTCAATCCGAGGTCATATGCAACCTGGAGAGGCAAATCAAGATCAGGCTGTCTTTTCAGTCGGGAAATCCGAGTGGAAAGTTTTACCATCCGAGTGAAAACCTACCGATCGAGTAAAAGGTCGAGTGAAAACCTACCGATCGAGTAAAAGGTCGAGTGAAAAC
>NW_025245523.1:0-2622 GCF_018294505.1 Triticum aestivum
CGTCGACCTCCCGAGTGATTTGACGGCTGGAGACCCCCCTAGGCCCCTATATAACATGCCTCGGTGCCCTAGTCCTCCTCCTCTATCCATTCTCCCCTTTCCTACCCTCGCCGCCGCCAAGGTTAGGACACCCATGCGCCCGCCGATGCCATGACCAAGAGGAGATCGAGCTCCTCTTCGACCTGATCAGCTCGGCCCGGCCTTCTCCTGCTGTGTCTCCCTCGGCCTCGCAAGCACTCATTCGAGCCACGGATTGGCCTCCTCCTCGACGTCTTCTTCCCCTGCTTCCTCTGCTTCATGGACCCGAAGCCCCGCCAAGTCCACCTCCTCGTTTTGCATCCCCGACCAACCAGCGTCGCCCCGGCTGCCATCAGCCGCAAGCTTCGCGCGCCCCTGCGCCACGAGCGTCTGAGGCCGTAGCCTCCTCCTCGTCCAGGACCACTTCACCTCGCCGGAGTCGTTGCCGCCGGACCCCCAGGCCGTCCCACTCTCCTTCCTCCCCTCTCTCTTTTGTTCCTCGCTCTCTCTAATCTCTCCGGCCCTCTCTCTGCTGTGGGTTAACAGGAGCGATGCAAGGAGCTCGTCCATGGCGCCCGAAGCATGGAGCTCCGCTCCGTTCGCTGGATCCATCCACCGCTGCCCTGAACTGAACCCCCACGCCTAGAACCGGCCCTACCGCCGGCGACCATGAGATAAGCACCGCTGCCCTTCTCCTCCTGTTGGTTCCTCTGCTTTCCTCGTCTCACCTCCCTGTCTCTAGTCTCTCTGTGCGTCCTTCCCCTGTTCCCTCTCTGAATCTCTCTCTCCTTCCTTTCTTCAGGCAACAGCAGCAGTTGCTGCACCCTCTCGCCGGCGCACCCAGAAGATGAGTCGCCGCCTCCTCGCCGGCCTCCTCCACCTTCCCACCGCGCCAGCAGCTCCAACCGCTCAAGTCCCAACCTCGAGCTGCGCCCCTGCCTCGCCATGGCCACCAGCCTATTTGTTTCCCCGATGTGAGAAACTTCCTCCATCTCTGAAGTTTCGTTATTTTTCCTAGATCCGTTCTGGCATGTAGAGGTTATTTAGAGTTGCCACTATATTCCACCGCAAGCATATCAGTTAGCCCAGTGGCTAGCGCAGCCTATATCCATTCGAGGGGTGTGGGGTTTGAGTCCCAGCCGCCCCCATTTTTGCTTAGTTTCCTGTTATTTTGCACTCCCACACCCACTTAGGCCTGCTCATCTCCTGGGATGCTGCACTGGATGCAATCCGGCCCGCGCATATTTTTTTTCCCAGTCTGTCTATTTTAGCTTTTTTTCCAGTGCATGCATATTTACAGGAAATGCCATCATTTTAAAGTGTTAATAAGTAATTATCCATGCATCCAAATTAAACAGGTCATATATGTAAAATGATTAGAATTGCATCTAGTTTCATAATCTGCTATTTTCATCCATGTTAAAAATGTTTATATTGCTGTTTGATTAAATTTGCCCAAATGCCATGTTAAAATGATTTATTTCATAACTAAATAACCATAGCTCCATTTTAAATAAACTTTATATGTAAATGGGGTGGAAAATGCATAGATTAACATGGTGAACTTTATTTTCCTATTTAACAACTTTAAAATATGTCTTAGGGCAGAACAGTAGCTAATTCAAAATATGCATATGGGGATTTTCCGGAATTGTTGTTTGTTGTTCCGGCCTCATTTAAACTTGACTAAATAGTTAGTTTACTTTTGATTCACCCCTTGCCATGTTTAACAACATTTAATATTGATGAGTAGCATAACCGAGAGAGAATTAAATAATTGATGTGCTGTTTTGTCAATATGCAACTCGTTGCATATTGAGCTCCACTTAACTTGTAGTATTGTTTGTTGCACTTTGCCATGCCTCATTAAACCGGACATGCATCATACTTGTTTGCGCATCATGCCATGTTTATGCTTGTGCATTTACCATGTTGTTTGTTTCTTTCCGGTGTTGCTTCTTAGTTCCGGTAATGTTGCGATTGTGAGGATTCGTTCGACTACTCCCGTTCGTCTTCTTCATGGACTCGTTCTTCTTCCTAGCAGGATTTCAGGCAAGATGACCGCTACCCTGGATCTCACTACTATCATTGCTATGCTAGTTGCTTCGTTCTATCGCTATGCTGCGTTACCTATCATTTGCTCTTCAAGCCTCCCAAATTGACATGAACCTCTAACCTTTGACACCCTTCCTAGCAAATCGTTGTTTAGCTATGTTACCGCTTTGCTCAGCCCCACTTATAGCATTGTTAGTTGTAGGTGAAGTTGAAGATTGCTCCATGGTGGACAGGGTTTTGTTGGGATATCACAGTATCTCTTATATTATTAATGCATCTATATTTTTGGTAAAGGGTGGAAGGCTCGGCCTTTTTCCTGGTGTTTTGTTCTACTCTTGCCGCCCTAGTTTCCGTCATACCGGTGTTATGTTCCCGGATTTTGCGCTCCTTACGCGGTCGGGTGATTTATGGGACCCCCTTGACAATTCGCTTTGAATAAAACTCCTCCAGCAAGGCCCAACCTTGGTTTTACCA
Organism: Triticum aestivum; assembly: GCF_018294505.1. Classification (NCBI taxonomy): domain Eukaryota; kingdom Viridiplantae; phylum Streptophyta; class Magnoliopsida; order Poales; family Poaceae; genus Triticum; species Triticum aestivum. The sequence goes on from NW_025245523.1 coordinate 2,548, forward strand.
TTTGCCTCACCACCACCTACTTTTCCCTTGGGAGTCGCTCTCTCGAGGGTCATCTTTATTTTAGCCCCCCCCCCC
>NW_025245524.1:0-2622 GCF_018294505.1 Triticum aestivum
CTCGTGCCATGTGTTTGCACTTTAGCACCGGTTCGTGACGAACCGGTACTAAAGGGAGGGGGGAGCTTTAGTCCCTACTCTTTAGTGCCGGTTCGCCAACCGGCAATAAAGGCCGTCACGAACCGGCACTAAAGCCCGGTTCTGCACTAGTGGACAATAAGTAGCTAAACAATGTGCAACCGTATTTTGTTCACGAGAAATTTTAACCGGAGTAAACACCCTATTCTCCAACAGTCCCTTAACTTCAGGGATAATATGACCATAAGCAGATCTATCCATGGAACCATTATTTATAGCCGCCAATGCAACTCTACAATCTCGGTGGATCATCATCTGGAAAGCCGAGCGCTAGATTCTGAGACTAACACCCTCCATGATAGCATGTAATTCTTCCTCCAGTGCATCGTTACAATAGAAAATGCCGTTGTAGGCTACAAATATTACCGCTCCCTGGTCATCTCGTAGGATCATGCCAGAACCGGCCGATCCGCCTCTTTGACAACAAGATCCATCAACCGAAAGTGCTACCCAACTAGGTGGCGGCAAAGGCCATGGCTGCGGCAGCAGCTTTGTTTTAGCTACCTTTAGAGAAGCTTCAACAAAAACTAGGGTTTTACCATTTATCACTTCACTAGTACTCATGGTATCCAAATGCCAAATAGAATTAAGATAACTACTCAGGTATGAACATGACACCTCCATGGGGGGAATATTTTTACCATGCACGAGCTCATTACGAAGATGCCATGTTCATCAAAGCACCATAATAATCATATCTCTGTACTGATCCAATTGCCCATCAAGAAGATTAAACAACCACTCATCACCAGACCATTGAACGTCCACCCGGCGAGTAATGGGCCAAATCTCCTGCATGGCATCCCATAAAGCAGGAGCAACGGGGCATGCAAGAAGTGCATGAAATGTAGATTCATTTTCCCGCCCACATACTGCACAAATAGCTCGTGTAATGACATTTCTCTTGTTTTTCAACATGTTCGTCGGGCAGAGTGCCTGATATAACTTTCCATGCAAATTGCTTCATCTTTGGGGGCACTGCTGCCTTCCAAACCAAGTTCCAAAGCCATCGAAGTCTTGTATTTGCCTTTGGATCATTTCTACAATCAAGGTAGGGGAGGTTAGCCTGAGAACAGTCAAGGTAGAGGCCAAGCATGCCCATGACAATAACGGCGGGATCTCTCTCCCCCGAGGCGGCGGCGCCGCGCCGTCCCAGGGGAGTCCCCGTCCACACCGCCCTCAGCCCTCCCTCTCCATCGCCTCCCACTACCACCGCCGTCGATGAGGACGCCGCGGTGCGAAGCCCCTGTGGTGAGGCGGTGGCGGTGCCGCAGTCCTCCAAGATGGGATCTGTCTCTCTGTCTCTCTCTGTTTCTGCGTTCTCCGATTCTGCTCTTTCACCGTTTCTTTTATATCCGGAGATCCGTAACTCCGATTGGGTTGAAACCTTCGCGCAGATTTTTCTCCGAAAATTTGCTTTCTTGCGGCAAAAGAAGAGCGTCAACCGCCTTACGGGGTGCCCACGAGGGTCATGGGCGCGCTTGCTCCCCTGGGGTGCGCCCCCTGCCTCGTGGCCCCCTCGGGCACCGTCTCATCGGATCTGTGATGCTTGTACAAACCGTTCGAGAGAACCGCGAGGTGCCGTTCGCGGGAGATCACTGTTCATGGGTCTTTGCTGTTTGCCGGAGATCAACAACATGAGGAGGCGACGGGTCGAGAGATCGACTACATGCATCACCAACTCTACGTCCGCTGCGGTGACTGCGCGTCTAGTGGTAGATCCGATCTTGTAATCTATTTCCAGCAGCAGCATCTGGTGCGCGGTAGAAAACTTTTATTTGGCGCTAGCGTAGCATAATGCGTGTTCCTTCAGTATTCCAACTCTATACTACTATATAGTGTACGAATTTTACATTTAAAAAAATATAGTGTATCAATTTTGAATTGGGCTACATATTATTCTTAACCGCCACTGGTCTCCTAACTCTAACGCCTGGGAACAATGGGAATGTGGGATTCGTGCTGAACTGTAAACCATGGTTGTTTCTGTCGGGGAACGTAGTAATTTCAAAAATTTCCTACGCACACGCAAAGGATCATGGTGATGCATAGCAACGAGAGGGGAGAGTGTTGTCCATGTATCCTCATAGACCGAAAGCGGAAGCGTTAGAGCAACGCGGTTGATGTAGTCGTACGTCTTCACGGCCCGACCGATCAAGCACCGAAACTACGACACCTCCGAGTTCTAGCACACGTTCAGCTCGATGACGTCCCTCGAACTCCGATCTAGCCGAGTGTTGAGGGAGAGTACCGTCAGCACGACGGCGTGGTGACGATCTTGATGTTCTACCAACGCAGGACTTCGCCTAAGCACCGCTACGATATTATCGAGGTGGATTATCGTGGAGGAGGGCACCACACACGGCTAAGAGATCCAAGGGATCAATTGTTGTTGTGCCTAGATGTGCCCCCTGCCCCCGTATATAAAGGAGCAAGGGGGAGGGGGTCGGCCGGCCAGGAGGGGCGTGCCAGGAGGAGTCCTCCTCCCACCGGGAGTAGGACTCCCCCCCTTCCTTGTTGGAGTAGGAGACAAGGAAAGAGGGG
>NW_025245525.1:0-2622 GCF_018294505.1 Triticum aestivum
CTCGTGCCATGTGTTTGCACTTTAGCACCGGTTCGTGACGAACCGGTACTAAAGGGAGGGGGGAGCTTTAGTCCCTACTCTTTAGTGCCGGTTCGCCAACCGGCAATAAAGGCCGTCACGAACCGGCACTAAAGCCCGGTTCTGCACTAGTGGACAATAAGTAGCTAAACAATGTGCAACCGTATTTTGTTCACGAGAAATTTTAACCGGAGTAAACACCCTATTCTCCAACAGTCCCTTAACTTCAGGGATAATATGACCATAAGCAGATCTATCCATGGAACCATTATTTATAGCCGCCAATGCAACTCTACAATCTCGGTGGATCATCATCTGGAAAGCCGAGCGCTAGATTCTGAGACTAACACCCTCCATGATAGCATGTAATTCTTCCTCCAGTGCATCGTTACAATAGAAAATGCCGTTGTAGGCTACAAATATTACCGCTCCCTGGTCATCTCGTAGGATCATGCCAGAACCGGCCGATCCGCCTCTTTGACAACAAGATCCATCAACCGAAAGTGCTACCCAACTAGGTGGCGGCAAAGGCCATGGCTGCGGCAGCAGCTTTGTTTTAGCTACCTTTAGAGAAGCTTCAACAAAAACTAGGGTTTTACCATTTATCACTTCACTAGTACTCATGGTATCCAAATGCCAAATAGAATTAAGATAACTACTCAGGTATGAACATGACACCTCCATGGGGGGAATATTTTTACCATGCACGAGCTCATTACGAAGATGCCATGTTCATCAAAGCACCATAATAATCATATCTCTGTACTGATCCAATTGCCCATCAAGAAGATTAAACAACCACTCATCACCAGACCATTGAACGTCCACCCGGCGAGTAATGGGCCAAATCTCCTGCATGGCATCCCATAAAGCAGGAGCAACGGGGCATGCAAGAAGTGCATGAAATGTAGATTCATTTTCCCGCCCACATACTGCACAAATAGCTCGTGTAATGACATTTCTCTTGTTTTTCAACATGTTCGTCGGGCAGAGTGCCTGATATAACTTTCCATGCAAATTGCTTCATCTTTGGGGGCACTGCTGCCTTCCAAACCAAGTTCCAAAGCCATCGAAGTCTTGTATTTGCCTTTGGATCATTTCTACAATCAAGGTAGGGGAGGTTAGCCTGAGAACAGTCAAGGTAGAGGCCAAGCATGCCCATGACAATAACGGCGGGATCTCTCTCCCCCGAGGCGGCGGCGCCGCGCCGTCCCAGGGGAGTCCCCGTCCACACCGCCCTCAGCCCTCCCTCTCCATCGCCTCCCACTACCACCGCCGTCGATGAGGACGCCGCGGTGCGAAGCCCCTGTGGTGAGGCGGTGGCGGTGCCGCAGTCCTCCAAGATGGGATCTGTCTCTCTGTCTCTCTCTGTTTCTGCGTTCTCCGATTCTGCTCTTTCACCGTTTCTTTTATATCCGGAGATTCGTAACTCCGATTGGGTTGAAACCTTCGCGCAGATTTTTCTCCGAAAATTTGCTTTCTTGCGGCAAAAGAAGAGCGTCAACCGCCTTACGGGGTGCCCACGAGGGTCATGGGCGCGCTTGCCCCCCTGGGGTGCGCCCCCTGCCTCGTGGCCCCCTCGGGCACCGTCTCATCGGATCTGTGATGCTTGTACAAACCGTTCGAGAGAACCGCGAGGTGCCGTTCGCGGGAGATCACTGTTCATGGGTCTTTGCTGTTTGCCGGAGATCAACAACATGAGGAGGCGACGGGTCGAGAGATCGACTACATGCATCACCAACTCTACGTCCGCTGCGGTGACTGCGCGTCTAGTGGTAGATCCGATCTTGTAATCTATTTCCAGCAGCAGCATCTGGTGCGCGGTAGAAAACTTTTATTTGGCGCTAGCGTAGCATAATGCGTGTTCCTTCAGTATTCCAACTCTATACTACTATATAGTGTACGAATTTTACATTTAAAAAAATATAGTGTATCAATTTTGAATTGGGCTACATATTATTCTTAACCGCCACTGGTCTCCTAACTCTAACGCCTGGGAACAATGGGAATGTGGGATTCGTGCTGAACTGTAAACCATGGTTGTTTCTGTCGGGGAACGTAGTAATTTCAAAAATTTCCTACGCACACGCAAAGGATCATGGTGATGCATAGCAACGAGAGGGGAGAGTGTTGTCCATGTATCCTCATAGACCGAAAGCGGAAGCGTTAGAGCAACGCGGTTGATGTAGTCGTACGTCTTCACGGCCCGACCGATCAAGCACCGAAACTACGACACCTCCGAGTTCTAGCACACGTTCAGCTCGATGACGTCCCTCGAACTCCGATCTAGCCGAGTGTTGAGGGAGAGTACCGTCAGCACGACGGCGTGGTGACGATCTTGATGTTCTACCAACGCAGGACTTCGCCTAAGCACCGCTACGATATTATCGAGGTGGATTATCGTGGAGGAGGGCACCACACACGGCTAAGAGATCCAAGGGATCAATTGTTGTTGTGCCTAGATGTGCCCCCTGCCCCCGTATATAAAGGAGCAAGGGGGAGGGGGTCGGCCGGCCAGGAGGGGCGTGCCAGGAGGAGTCCTCCTCCCACCGGGAGTAGGACTCCCCCCCTTCCTTGTTGGAGTAGGAGACAAGGAAAGAGGGG
>NW_025245526.1:0-2622 GCF_018294505.1 Triticum aestivum
GTCTTGTGAGCGACTCAAATTGGGCCCATCGAAGCTCACAGACCCAGTGTTTTCTCCCCTCTCTCCATTCTTCTTCTCTTTTCTCCTGGCGCGCGCCGCCGGCCAAACCCCACCTCACGCGGCCGCAGAGAGCAGCGGTACCGGGGACTCGCGGTGGTTCGCTGCCCTCTCCGAGACTGAGCTCGTCCGGGACGTGCCCTCCCGCTCTTCTCTCCTAGCTTCTCCCTCCGCTTGCGTTCACCTTGCCGACGAGAGGTTCGATGGTGCCATGGTGGTGCCGGTGCAGGATTTCCTCGCCAGCGTGAAGATGCTGGCCGTGAAGCGGGCGGAGACCGCCGGCCACACCCACCTCGCCGACGCGTTTGATTTGCGCATGCTACAAGCTCTTGGTACTGCTCGAACAACTACTCGCTCTCGGTACTACGAAATCTTTGTAACATCAGTAATAGATAGATAGAATCTGATACCCTTGACAACATACTAAATGGAAATGCCTAATTAGTTAGCCGCCGGTCGTTATCCATGGTGAATCGTACACTATTGGATCCCCCTCTCTCTCGCGCGACCGCGTCGCCCCCCCGCGGGCGACCGGTCGCGCACCAGGCCTCCTCCCTTCAGGCCCCCTCCCTCCTCCCTTCCCGCCGCCGTCGCCGGCGCCCGCGGCCGGATTGGCCCCGGGGCTGCTGGTGGCGGCGGCCTCCTGGCCCTTCCCCTCCCGGTCGCTCTCCGGCACGGGCGGAGCTGCTCCGGGGGGTGCATTTAGGCGGCGGCGGGGTTCCGTTGCGCATGCAGGCGAGTAGCTGGGCGGCGGCGCTGCCGTTGGCGGGGCGGCGCGGCGGCAGGATCTGGCGTCGTCTGCTCGGCCCAGATCTGGGCCCTTCGGGCCCCATCTGGGCCTGGGCGGGCCGACGGCGGGGATGGTCTCCGGCGTGGCTTCTGGGACGCGTGGGAGGTGCGACGAGTGTCTGGGTGTCGGCGGTGCTGACGCCGGCCTGCTGCATCGCGGTTGGCGGGGCTTAATGGGCCCGCTTCGGCCTGGCTAGGCCAGGGGTGGCCCGGCATGCCCCGCTGCCGCGTCCGGACAACTACCGCGACGGTGCCGGAGGCACGGGCCTCCCGCACGACGGCGGTGGAGGTGGTTCCCTCCCGCTCGGCATCGCTGTTGCTGCTCCCGTCGTGGTGAGCTTCTCTCCGGTCCTTTTGGCCTCGTGGTGGTGTTCGTAGTGAGGTGGCGTGGGTGGCGGCGCTACTGCGTTGGCGCATGATGGTGGGCGATGGTTTGGCGGGTCGGTTTCGTCCGGTTGGGCGGTTGGGGTTGGAATGCAGGAGAAATCCCTGCCTGCTTCGGCCCCGACACGATGACACCTACCGGTGCCACCATTCCTCCCTGGAGGGTGTCGGTGGTATACAGCCCCCACCTCCCTTCGCGTGCCCGGGGGAACCCGAGGACTTTTCCGGGCAGCAGCATCGTCGGTGTCACATCCCTTCTTGGAGGTGCTGCTTGGTACGCGGCGGATCAGAGCCTCGGTCTGTGGTGATTTGTATCCGGTGGGCGCAGCGGTGGCGGGTCATCCGTGCTTTGCCGAGCTGCCGTGGTTGGCATTTGTTTTTTTTGTTTTTCTTTTGATGTGTTGTGCTGCTCGCCACAGCGATATCTGTACTCGGTGTTGGTTGCTTTGAAATACAAAGCGGGGAAAATCCTTTTTCGGTAATCGTACACTATCTTTTTGACCTGCTGTTACTCTGAATTTGTGCGATGGCAGTGACGGATTTGGATCAAATTTATGGATTCATAGCATAGCACATTTTTGTGAATTGGAGCGGCAGCCTCACACAAATTGAAATGGTTGCAACATACTCAAACCAAATTCTATTAGTCTTCAGGCTGACTTCATGCGAAAATATGTTGCAAGTCTTACCTCACATGCATCTGCCTGTGCGTGCAAAATGTAGCATTTGCCATTTTTGAATTAGGCATTTTTAGGTGTATGGTGGAATCTCTTTGCTGAACAACATGCTTATGCTCGTGCTTCCCAGGTGTTATTTTGCTAGAAAGTTTTAAAGGACGGCTAACAGAGACTCAGTTAATCCGACGACCGTTCTTGACAGACTTCCGTGACAGCCAACTTGCAGTTCGGACTGGGATGCAGAGAAGAGCCAACCAAACAACATTTGAGGTGAGGTCACCAACAATAACTGCAGTGCAGTTCTTCTGCACTTTCTGCCTCACACACATGATTAAACAAGACATGACAGACCTAGCTAGCTAGCTGTATGAAATGACTTGGGGATCGATCGAGATCCTAACTAAATAAACTTGATTTGATTAGCTCATTGATGAAAACTCCATTCACGTTAACCGGGTGTGGAGCTGGCAACTAGCACCTCGTCCCATGGGGTTCGTACCATTGATAGAGAATAGCTCGAATTAGCCAAATCATGGCTTTACAACTGAAAGTCGACTAAGTATTCAAGCACAACTCTAATAGCAGGGGTCTGCAGCTGTGGATTAAATCTTCTCTCCACATATCAAGGTGCAGATTTTACCCAAATATCTATTCATACTTCCCAGAACAAACAACTCTGCGCTGCTTTTACACAGATAGCACACAAATCTAACAT
>NW_025245527.1:0-2621 GCF_018294505.1 Triticum aestivum
GAGCCTTGGCGACGTCGCGTTGTTCCTCCAATGCGTCCAAGCTGTCCTGCCGATCCAACTCGGCTTCTCTTTCTTCGTACATGCGCACTCGAGGTGAGTCATGAATTATGTCGTAGGGCAAAACTGCTTCTGCGCCGTATACCATAAAAAATGGTGTGAATCCGGTAGTACGGTTAGGCGTTGTCCGCAGCCCCCAGAGTACGGAGTCGAGCTCCTCTACCCAGTGTGTGTTAGATTTCCTAAGGGACCGCACTAGTCTGGGTTTGATGCCGCTCATTATTAGACCATTTGCTCGTTCCACTTGACCGTTGGTTTGAGGATGATAGACTGAAGCGTAATCGAGCTTGATGCCCCTATTTTTGCACCATGATTTAACCTCATCGGCCGTGAAGTTCGTGCCGTTATCGGTGATGATGCTGTGGGGGACACCATAACGGTGTACTACCCCAGATATAAAGTCTATCACTGGTTCGGACTCTGCCGTTTTAACTGGCTTGGCCTCTATCCATTTGGTGAATTTATCCACCATGAACAATAGGTACCTTTGCTTGTGGGTTCCCCCTTTAAGTGGTCCAACCATGTCAAGCCCCCAGACCGCAAACGGCCAGGTAATGGGTATAGTTTTGAGGGCGGTGGGTGGCATGTGGCTCTGATTAATAAAGAGCTGACAACCGACGCATCTTCGGACTAAGTCCTGAGCATCTGCCCGGGCCGTCGGCCAATAAAATCCTGTACGGAATGCCTTTCCTACAAGGGCCCGGGCTGCGGCGTGGTGTCCGCCTAGTCCGGCGTGAATTTCAGCCAGAAGGTCTCGCCCTTCCTCTTCGGAGATACACCTTTGAAGGACTCCGGTTGTGCTTTTCTTATAGAGTTCTCCCTCATGGACCTTGTAGGCTTTAGATCGCCGGACTATGCAGCGGGCCTCATTATGGTCTTCGGGGAGTTCCTGCCTAAGCAAGTAGGCTAGGAACGGCTCTTTCCATGGGGCGATTACTGCCATTATGTCGTGAGCTGAGGGTGTTGTTTCGTCGGCTGGATCGCCGGTTATGTCAGATTATCCTGCGGCTGCCTCCGGTTTGTTATTTACGGACTCCTCTTCCCATAGTACGGATGGCTTGAACAGCTGTTCCAGGAAGATATTTGGAGGGACAGCGTCATGTTTTGCGCCGATGCGTGCCAATATGTCGGTCGCTTGGTTATTATCTCTGGCTACGGGGTGGAATTCAAGTCCTTCGAACCGAGCTGACATTTTAAGGACGGCGTTGCGATAGGCTGCCATTTTTGGATCCTTGGCGTCAAAGTCTCCATTTACTTGGGGTATTGCCAGGTTTGAGTCCCCGCGCACCTCTAGGCGTTGGATGCCCATGGAGATTGCCATCCGGAGGCCATGTAAGAGGGCCTCGTATTCGGCTGCGTTGTTGGAGTCCGTCTACATTATCTGGAGTACGTATTGGACTCTGTCCCCGGTTGGGGACGTTAGTACGATGCCAGCCCCAATCCGGCCAACATTTTGGAGCCGTCGAAATGCATAATCCAATTGGAGTATGCGCCGTACTCTTTAGGGAGTTCAGCTTCAGTCCACTCAGCGACAAAGTCAGCCAAAACTTGCGACTTTATAGCTCGCCGGGGTTTGTAAGTTATGTCGAATGGTAAGAGCTCAATGGCCCATTTTGCAATCCTGCCCGTTGCGTCGCGGTTATTTATAATGTCATTTAGGGGTACTTCGGAGGCCACTGTTATAGAACACTCTTGAAAGTAGTGTCGGAGCTTCCGGGATGCCATGAACACCGCATACGCTATCTTTTGATAGTGCGGGTAACGGGACTTGCATGGGGTTAAAACAGTGGATACATAGTACACTGGTTTTTGAAGAGGGAATTTATGCCCTTTTGTCTCTCGTTCTACGACGAGCATCGCGCTTGCTACTTAATGTGTTGCCGCGATGTATAACAACATAGGTTCGCCCAGGTTGGGCGCAGCCAGGACCGGATTCGTTGCCAATATGGTCTTTATTTCTTCGAGTCCGGCAGTGGCAGCATCCGTCCACTCGAAGTGTTCGGTGTGCCTAAGGAGGCGATAGAGGGGCAATGCCTTTTCTCCTAGGAGGGAGATAAAGCGGCTGAGAGCCGCCACGCCTCCAGTCAATTTCTGGATTTGTTCGAGGTTTTTTGGAATATCCAACTGCGATAGGGCTCGGATCTTGGCCGGATTTGCTTCAATTCCTCTACCAGATACAAAGAAGCCCAAGAGCTTTCCGGCTGGTACGCCGAAAATGCATTTTTCCGGATTCAGCTTGATGTCATATGCTCGGAGGTTGTCGAATGTGACCCTCAAGTCGTCTACTAGAGTTTCGACGTGTTTGGTTTTGACGACTACGTCGTCTACGTATGCCTCTACTGTTTTGCCGATCTGGGTAGCCAGACATGTCTGAATCATGCGCTGATATGTTACGCCGGCGTTTTTAAGTCCGAAGGGCATCGTGTTGAAGCAGAATGGTCCATATGGAGTAATGAACGTCGTTGCGGCTTGATCCGCTTCTGCCATCTTGATTTGATGATAGCCGGAGTATGCGTCCAGGAAGCACAATGAATCGTGCCCTGCAGTGGCATCGATGATTTGGT
>NW_025245528.1:0-2621 GCF_018294505.1 Triticum aestivum
AGGGACTAGTTGTAAGCAAGGATACTGTCATTTCACATTGTCTGCTCTCTTTTAGCTTGAAATATTTAATTATTTTTGGCTCAAGCCATGTCATGCTTATGCCTTCCTGTCACTGCATATTGCTCTGCAAGTGGATGTAGTAATTTGGAAAACGTGCTACCATAAGGCATCTCCCCTTTTCTTATTCAATTGTTCTATTGGAGCTTCATCATTTGATGACTCAACTAACCAGACCCTTATGCCTGCCTTTTGACATCACTTTTCAATGTATTCACGCATGACATATCCTTATGGTTGTTATTATCTTTTGAGTGTTGGCTTAGCGACAGTGACTTTGCTTGGGCCCAAACTGTATTAGAAAAGCTTACCGACAAGCTTACTCCTACAATGGTCATGGGTTACAGGGATTAAGCAATAAGCATTTAGTAAACATGGTATCTTTCTGCCTCGAGACAAAATATTGATTCTGGCTATAGCGAAAGCAGCAGCGATTCTAGCTGTAGCGAAAGCAGCAGCGATTCTGGCAGCAGCATAGACAACAAGAAGGATGATCCGGACTGGAGTGCGGGAGAAGAGGAGCAGAGTGGGGATGAGGAGCTGCAGGATGACGATGGGCATCAGGCTGAGGATGACCTAGCGCTGGTGGTGGCTGACCAAGGGCAAGAGATGGTGTTGGCTGACCATGGGCAAGAGATGGTGGTGGCTGACCATGGGCAAGAGATGGAGGTGGCTGAGGATAACCTAGCGATGGTCGTGCCTGAAGGTGGCCTCGCGATGGTGGTGGTGCCTGACAATGACCACGCACCGGTGGTGGCGCCGGCGATCCCACAGCTGGGCGACATGACCACGCCAATTGTGGTAGAAGACTGCCTCCACTGCCTCCACCGCCTCGCCGCTGTTGGCGCATCAGGCTGAGGAAGGAGAAGGAGAAGGAGAAGAACAATGCATGAGAACTGAACTTTGTTAGGTATGTCAGATCTCCAAAATGATATATATATATACTTAGTTACCTATGTTATCTCTAATATGCTTAGTTTCCTATAGGTTAGCTTCATTTTTACCTAAGTTGGCTCTAATATGCTAACTTAGAGCTTATATGCTTAGTTTCCTATAGGTTAGCTCCAAAATAACTTATGTTAGCACAAAATGATCAAGTTTACATAATAAGTTTACATAATAAGTTTATAGTCTTTTTCTTATTCTTCTTTTTTTCCAAAATGACATAGGTTAGCTTCATTTTACCTAAGTTGGCTCTAATATACTAACTTAGAGCTTATATGCTTAGTTTCCTATAGGTTAGCTCCAAAATAACTTATGTTAGCACAAAATGATCAAGTTTACATAATAAGATTATAGTCTTCTTCTTATTCTTCTTCTTTTCCAAAATTCTTTTATTCTTCTTCTAGTGTTCTTCTTCTTCTAGTATTCTTCTTCTTCTAGTATTCTTCTAGTCTTCTTCTTTTTCTTCTTCTAACTTCTTGTTTATCATTTTGCAGATTTGATTTAATTCACGGAAGCTTGCATGGATGGAGTGCTTCTTTTCCATTTGTGTTTTTATTTTGCATCAATGTGAAAATTTTGTGAATTGATGGATAACGGTGTTGGATGAACAATGTGAAACTTTTGTAATATGTAACGATGGAACTATGTGTTGGCTATGTATGTATATATGATGGAACTTGTGTGTTGGCTATGTATATATATATGATGGAACTTGTGTGTTGGCTATGATTGTTATATGGATGCTTGTTGTATATATATGTGTTGGATATCTCATAGGTGAAATAGTGACCTGAGATTAAGAAAAAAAATTAAAAAAATTGTTACTAATGGCGCACTACCATGTGGTGCGCCATTAGTATAGAAGGCACTAGTGGCGCACTGTGGGCAAAACTAATGGCGCACTGCATGGTGCGCCATTAGTATACCACATACTAATGGCGCACCAGTGGTGCACCATTAGTAAAAAATACTAGTGGCGTGATACTAATGGCGCACCGGTAGTGCGCCATTAGTAGGCAAAACCGGTGCGCGATTAGTAGGCCTTTTCCTAGTAGTGTCCTTACTATGGACATTGGATGTCATTGATAACCGGATCAAATCATTAGGAGAATGATGTGATGGACAAAACCCAATCCTAAGCATAGCACAAGATCGTGTAGTTCGTTTGCTAAAGCTTTTCTAATGTCAAGTATCAGTTTCTTAGACCATGAGATTGTGTAACTCCTGGATACTGTAGGAGTGCTTTGGGTGTACCAAACGTCGCAACGTAACTGGGTAACTATAAAGGTGCACTACAGGTATCTCCGGAAGTGTCTGTTGGGTTGGCACGAATCAAGACTGGGATTTGTCACTCCGTATGACGGAGAGGTATCTCTGGGGCCACTCGGTAATGCATCATCATAATGAGCTCAATGTGACCAAGTGGTTGGTCACGGGATCATGCATTATGGAGCGAGTAAAGTGACTTGCCGGAAACAAGATTGAACAAGGTATTGGGATACCGATGATTGAATCTCGGGCAAGTAATGTACCGTGTGACAAAGGGAATTGTATACAGGATTACTTGAATACTCGACATCGTGGTTCATCCGATGAGATCATCGTGGAACATGTGGGAG
>NW_025245529.1:0-2621 GCF_018294505.1 Triticum aestivum
ACGACGGGGGCGGCGGGCGACGTGGGCGGTGGGCGACGGCAGCGGCGATGGGCGGGGGCGGCGGCGATGACGGGGGCGGCTGGCGACGACGGGGGCGACAACAACGATGGGGGCGGCGGGCGGCGGCGACGACAGGGGCGACGGGCAGGGGCAGCGGCGACAACGGGGCGATGGGCATGATGCCACGACATGGACGGCGGGCAACGACGGGGGCGGCGGGCGGCCGCGACGGCTAGGGCCGTGGCGACGGTAGCGGCGGGGTCGCCCAGCGGCGTCTGGGCAGCCTGGCGGAGTCGATTTCGTCGGCATCGTCGGGGACGGGGGCGAGATAAGAACTGCAAATTCCTAAGTGCTACTAATATACCCAGAGCATTGGTCCCGGTTGGTGGCACCAACCGGGACCAATGCAACCTTTAGTCCCGGTTGGTGCCACCAACCAGGACCAAAGGTCGGTTTTCAGCAGCCCAAAGGGCGGTAAACAGGGGCCTTTGGTCCCGGTTGGTGGCACCAACTGGGACTAAAGGGTTGCATTGGTCTCGGTTGCTGCCACCAACAGGGACCAAAGGTGAGTTTTGAGCAGCCCAAAGGGCGGGAAACAGGGACCTTTGGTCCCGGTTGGTGCCACCAACCGGGACTAAAGGTGTGCATTGTTTGTTTTTGTTTTTTGCTTTATTTATTCTATTTTGTTCCTACTTACGGCTAAATACTTACTGTTTTTCAGTGATTCTTTTTGCTTTTAGGTCACAAAAATTATAAACTTTCTGTTAGTGCCATTATCTTTCAAATTTGAATAGTTTAAATTTGAATAGTTTAAATTTGAATTTTTTGAAATTTGTGTGAATCATAATTTGCTATTTAAGTTTGTAACAAAAAGTTCTTTATGAAAATTCTTTTTGGTATTAATGTTTTGAACAAAAAATGCTTTGATAATTTTAGTAGCATAAATTTTATATAATTTTAGTTTCAAAAATATTAGAGGTTTATAAAAGCTTTTTAGTCCATTCCTTTGCTATTAGAGTTTCCTAAAAGCTTTTTAGTTGATTCTTTTAGCTATTGAAGAATACTATAGTTTTGTTTTAGTTGATCATAATAGAATATTTTATGGTTTTTCCCTTATGTTGCTGCCATTGCTGCTAGAACTGGTCTCGCGTCGTCGGGTCCTGTGAGGCTAAAGAATAAATGCGGTGGTCCTAGGGTTCTTCCTGCGCAAAGTTGAAGATCTTCTTGCCGTCGGTCCTCTTCGATTATGGTTGGAGTGTCGGGTTCTGGAAGGCTCCGCCGGCAATCTCGCATTGACTTTTATGCCTAGAGATTGCTGGATGGGATGGTATTCGGCCGCAATGCAAGGAGCGGTGTGAAGCTCTGCTTCTGTTGCCACCATGGGCAAATACATGGTGAAGTCAGAGGCGAAGAAGGTCTGAGATTGGAGTACTGGCCATGGCATTCAAAGTCTTTGCATCGACGAGGAACTGCCTTGAAGTTTCAAGATTCGTGGCAGCGGTATGTAAGCGGGGGTGACATCCCAGGTGAAGTTCAAAGTCTTAACTTTTAGGGTGAATATCTAAGGTCTGGCATTAATTGGTTGTGCCTGGCAATGGTCTTGTTGAATGCATTGTTTTGAGAGTGAGGACTATCTCCAGGGTGAAAACCCAAGATCTAGGATCAGACGACGACGGCGCGCATGTGAACTGTTCCGTTCTTGAAGGCGTTGGCTTTGAAGAAATTGGACAGCAGGGTCTGTTTTGGTGCTGGTTGTGCTGCTGTTGCATTGACCGGAACACCGTAGCCTGATTTGATTTTAGATTTTATTTCTGGCTGTGTGCATCTGAAATGCCATTAAGGTATTGAGCTGTTGCAGAGGCTGAGTGTAATTGGTATCTCCATGATACTAATATATAATCCTTATCAAAAATAATAATTATTACTTGGCTTTATTTTTCTTGGTATCTGAAATATGAGATAGTGGACTTGTATATAAAGACGGAGGGAGTAACATATAGAAGCGGTAGATTATAAGAATTTGAACCTAGTTCTCTCAAAAGGTGTTTTATGTGGCTAATATTTGCTGATTATATTGTGTATCAAGTCACACATTAATATATTGAGAAGTCATGGGAAAAAAAGCAATGGAAAATTAAATGAGTAATAACTTTGGAAAAATACACAATGAATTGCACTTTGTAAAACTATATAGCATTTTAAATGGCCCTTCCACGAGAACAAGGGCTGCTTCCATTGTGAGAGGAACTACTGTGTGTTTCACATAAAGCACGTCCGACTTTACGACGAAGTTCCGAACAACTACTGTCTCCACTTCAAAGGTTAGGCGATTTGAAATGCTGCATTTTGGAGTAAACGACTCTAGGGGTGCGGATGTGACAAGTCTTCGCCGTTGATTCCAGTTGCCACTGGCTCCCCTGCTTCGTACGCCCACGAATGCTACTGGTAGAACGAGGCTTGCCTTGTAGCAGGGTCGACGGTAAATGCCCAAGTCAATGGTTCAAGATGTCTTCATCACTGTTCCTCGTTTCCATCTCCGCCTATCTTCCGAGCCCTCTTTCCATGTTCTTGCCCAAGAAGTTGCTAGTTTGCCGGATATATACATCCTACGCGGGTTTAGC
>NW_025245530.1:0-2621 GCF_018294505.1 Triticum aestivum
ACTCCATGCAAATCCCGATACCCACACTATCAAAAGATAGCATACGCGGTCTTCATGGCATCCCGGAAGCTACGACACTACTTTCAAGAGTGTTCGATTATGGTGGCCTCCGAAGTACCACTCAACAACATAATAAATAACCACAACACCACGGGACGGATTGCTAAATGGGCTATCGAGCTTCTTCTGTTCGACATAACATACAAACCACGGCGGGCCATTAAGTCGCAAGTACTGGCTGACTTTGTCGCCGAATGGACAGAACCTGAACTACCTAAAGAGTACGACGCGTACTCCAGTTGGATCATGCACTTCAACGGCTCTAAAATGCTGGCCGGGTTGGGAGCGGGTGTAGTCCTGACATCCCCCACCAGAGACACGGTCCAATACGTACTCCAAATATTATACACAGACTCCAACAACGCAGCCGAATACGAGGCTCTGTTGCATGTTCTTCGGATGGCAGTCTCTATGGGCATTCAACGCCTAGAAGTGCACGAGGACCCAAACCTCGCAATATCACGAATAACCGGAGATTTTGATGCCAAGGATCCGAAAATGGCGGCCTACCGTAATGCCGTCCTCAAAATGTCACCTCGGTTCGAGGGGCTCAAATTCCACCATGTGGCCCGAGAAAACAATCAAGCGGCGGATATCCTTGCCCGCATCGGCGCTAAACATGACCCCGTCCCACCTAATATATTCTTGGAAAGGCTGTTCAAGCCATCCGTGGTATGGGAAGGGGAATCCGGCAACACCAGTCCGGCCCCGAATACAACCCCAGATTGTGAACCATCTGACGTAATCGGGGGCTCTGCCACCAAAATAACACCTTCGACCCACGAAATCATGGCTGTAATCGCCCCGTGGACTGAGCCCTTCTTAGCCTACCTAAATAGGTAGGAGCTCCCCGAGGACCAAAATGAAGCACGTTGTATTGTGCGGTGTTCCAAGGCCTATAAAGTCCATGAGGGAGAGCTCTATAATAAAAGTGCCTCCGGAGTGCTCCAAAGATCCATCTCCAAAGAGGAAGGGCGCCAGCTCTTGGCTGAAATCCATGCCGGACTCGACGGGCACCACGCTGCGGCTCGGGCACTTGTCAGCAAAGCCTCCCATACAGGTTTTTATTGGCCGACAGCCCGGGCAGACGCACAAGACCTTGTCCAACATTGCGTCGGTTGCCAGCTCTTCGCCAATCAGAGCCATATGCCCCCTACCGCTCTCCAAACAATCCCCATAACTTGGCCCTTCGTGGTCTGGGGGCTGGATATGGTTGGGCCTCTTAAAGGGGGAAGCCATAAGAAAAAATACTTGTTGGTCATGGTGGACAAGTTCACCAAATGGATAGAAGCCAAACCAGTTAAAACGGTCGAATCCGGACCAGTGATAGACTTCATATCAGGGGTTGTACACCGTTACGGTGTCCCCCACAGCATCATCATGGACAATGGCTCAAACTTCACAGCCGATGAAGTGAAAACTTGGTGCGGCAACATGGGCATTAAGCTCGATTACGCTTCCGTCTATCATCCCCAAACAAACGGCCAGGTTGAACGTGCAAAAGGTCTCATCATGAGCGGCATCAAACCCAGACTAGTGCGATCCTTGACAGAATCGGACATGCACTGGGATGAGGAGCTCGACTCCATACTCCGGGGGCTGCGGACCACACCGAATCGTACCACCGGATATACACCATTTTTTATGGTGTACGACACAGAAGCAGTACTACTTTGTGACATAATCCATGACTCACCTTGCGTGCGCATGTACGAAGAGAAGGAAGCTGAGCTAGATCAGAAGGACAACTTAGATGCCCTGGAGGAGAAGCGCGACGTTGCAAAAGCCCGTTCCGCATTCTATCAGCATCAAGCTCGAAGGTATCAAAGTAGAGAAGTATGGGCCAAAACTTATAATGTTGGCGAACTCGTTCTACGCCTACCGGAGAATAAGAAGGACAAGCTCAAACCTAAGTGGGAGGGTCCCTTCATTATCGATAAAGTTCTCACCGGAGGAGCGTACCGCCTGCGCAATGCATCCGATAACCGACTCGAGCCGAACCCATGGAACGCGGCCAGACTTTGGAGATTCTATGCCTAGTGCCGAACTCAGTGTTCGTCTCCTTACCCCCGCTCTTTTAATTATGTCCTCCCTTTTTCCTTTCTCGCCATTTTTACCTTCTTCACACAAAGTATTAAATACAGTGCGGATGCTCGGATCACTCCGGCCGCACTACGTGTGCTCACCATACCTAGGGGGCTTCCTATACGGAAGCTAAATATAATTACTTTTATGGCTTCCTGCCTACCACATATGCGTCCTTTTTCCATATGTGCCTTTTCTTCACCATTATATGCATCGATATGGCTTCAGATTTGGCCATGCTGGGTTGCCTGGCTCTTGTGTTTATGCCCTACGTTCCCGTTAATTCGGCTAGGGCATAAGGGGAGCACCTCTGCGATTGTTACTGCCAGTTCAGCCGGATGTGTACCTCAGACTGGGTGAGGCCAAAAGCTAGCATTCTTAAGGGAATATTCGGTCGGTGAACAAAAGATGTTTCTTTCGTTTATTACAATGTGAATCCCCAGATGTTTTGTATCCCGTGTTTCTGTCCGCAGTTC
>NW_025245531.1:0-2621 GCF_018294505.1 Triticum aestivum
ACTCCATGCAAATCCCGATACCCACACTATCAAAAGATAGCATACGCGGTCTTCATGGCATCCCGGAAGCTACGACACTACTTTCAAGAGTGTTCGATTATGGTGGCCTCCGAAGTACCACTCAACAACATAATAAATAACCACAACACCACGGGACGGATTGCTAAATGGGCTATCGAGCTTCTTCTGTTCGACATAACATACAAACCACGGCGGGCCATTAAGTCGCAAGTACTGGCTGACTTTGTCGCCGAATGGACAGAACCTGAACTACCTAAAGAGTACGACGCGTACTCCAGTTGGATCATGCACTTCAACGGCTCTAAAATGCTGGCCGGGTTGGGAGCGGGTGTAGTCCTGACATCCCCCACCAGAGACACGGTCCAATACGTACTCCAAATATTATACACAGACTCCAACAACGCAGCCGAATACGAGGCTCTGTTGCATGTTCTTCGGATGGCAGTCTCTATGGGCATTCAACGCCTAGAAGTGCACGAGGACCCAAACCTCGCAATATCACGAATAACCGGAGATTTTGATGCCAAGGATCCGAAAATGGCGGCCTACCGTAATGCCGTCCTCAAAATGTCACCTCGGTTCGAGGGGCTCAAATTCCACCATGTGGCCCGAGAAAACAATCAAGCGGCGGATATCCTTGCCCGCATCGGCGCTAAACATGACCCCGTCCCACCTAATATATTCTTGGAAAGGCTGTTCAAGCCATCCGTGGTATGGGAAGGGGAATCCGGCAACACCAGTCCGGCCCCGAATACAACCCCAGATTGTGAACCATCTGACGTAATCGGGGGCTCTGCCACCAAAATAACACCTTCGACCCACGAAATCATGGCTGTAATCGCCCCGTGGACTGAGCCCTTCTTAGCCTACCTAAATAGGTAGGAGCTCCCCGAGGACCAAAATGAAGCACGTTGTATTGTGCGGTGTTCCAAGGCCTATAAAGTCCATGAGGGAGAGCTCTATAATAAAAGTGCCTCCGGAGTGCTCCAAAGATCCATCTCCAAAGAGGAAGGGCGCCAGCTCTTGGCTGAAATCCATGCCGGACTCGACGGGCACCACGCTGCGGCTCGGGCACTTGTCAGCAAAGCCTCCCATACAGGTTTTTATTGGCCGACAGCCCGGGCAGACGCACAAGACCTTGTCCAACATTGCGTCGGTTGCCAGCTCTTCGCCAATCAGAGCCATATGCCCCCTACCGCTCTCCAAACAATCCCCATAACTTGGCCCTTCGTGGTCTGGGGGCTGGATATGGTTGGGCCTCTTAAAGGGGGAAGCCATAAGAAAAAATACTTGTTGGTCATGGTGGACAAGTTCACCAAATGGATAGAAGCCAAACCAGTTAAAACGGTCGAATCCGGACCAGTGATAGACTTCATATCAGGGGTTGTACACCGTTACGGTGTCCCCCACAGCATCATCATGGACAATGGCTCAAACTTCACAGCCGATGAAGTGAAAACTTGGTGCGGCAACATGGGCATTAAGCTCGATTACGCTTCCGTCTATCATCCCCAAACAAACGGCCAGGTTGAACGTGCAAAAGGTCTCATCATGAGCGGCATCAAACCCAGACTAGTGCGATCCTTGAAAGAATCGGACATGCACTGGGATGAGGAGCTCGACTCCATACTCCGGGGGCTGCGGACCACACCGAATCGTACCACCGGATATACACCATTTTTTATGGTGTACGACACAGAAGCAGTACTACTTTGTGACATAATCCATGACTCACCTTGCGTGCGCATGTACGAAGAGAAGGAAGCTGAGCTAGATCAGAAGGACAACTTAGATGCCCTGGAGGAGAAGCGCGACGTTGCAAAAGCCCGTTCCGCATTCTATCAGCATCAAGCTCGAAGGTATCAAAGTAGAGAAGTATGGGCCAAAACTTATAATGTTGGCGAACTCGTTCTACGCCTACCGGAGAATAAGAAGGACAAGCTCAAACCTAAGTGGGAGGGTCCCTTCATTATCGATAAAGTTCTCACCGGAGGAGCGTACCGCCTGGGCAATGCATCCGATAACCGACTCGAGCCGAACCCATGGAACGCGGCCAGACTTTGGAGATTCTATGCCTAGTGCCGAACTCAGTGTTCGTCTCCTTACCCCCGCTCTTTTAATTATGTCCTCCCTTTTTCCTTTCTCGCCATTTTTACCTTCTTCACACAAAGTATTAAATACAGTGCGGATGCTCGGATCACTCCGGCCGCACTACGTGTGCTCACCATACCTAGGGGGCTTCCTATACGGAAGCTAAATATAATTACTTTTATGGCTTCCTGCCTACCACATATGCGTCCTTTTTCCATATGTGCCTTTTCTTCACCATTATATGCATCGATATGGCTTCAGATTTGGCCATGCTGGGTTGCCTGGCTCTTGTGTTTATGCCCTACGTTCCCGTTAATTCGGCTAGGGCATAAGGGGAGCACCTCTGCGATTGTTACTGCCAGTTCAGCCGGATGTGTACCTCAGACTGGGTGAGGCCAAAAGCTAGCATTCTTAAGGGAATATTCGGTCGGTGAACAAAAGATGTTTCTTTCGTTTATTACAATGTGAATCCCCAGATGTTTTGTATCCCGTGTTTCTGTCCGCAGTTC
>NW_025245532.1:0-2621 GCF_018294505.1 Triticum aestivum
AACAAGAACAAGAAGGATTCTTCCTCTAGTAGTAACAATAGTCATGCTAAATCCAATATTGTTGCTTCTAGTAGTTCTCTTGATTCCACTAATGATTCTCTTAGCCAAGTTACACTAGAGCAAGAAAATAGCTTATTGAAGGGAATTATAGAGAAAGGTGTTTACAAGAGCCTTGCCGGGAGTAAGCAATTCGAGGAAATTGTACGCAAGCAAGGAAGACACCGGAAGAATCAAGGTGTTGGTTTTGAACGAAAGTTCAATGCCAATTGAGTTGAGTGGGAAGAAGATCAATACCCCAAGACAAAGTTTGTTCCTCAACAAGAGAAGTATGATCCCACTTCCTTCACGGGAACACAAGCTCAAGATGATCTTCCACCACAAGACCACAAGCACAAAGGCAAGGACAAGCTTCAAGAGGAGATTGATGCATTTGAAGAAGCTCCTAAGGCCTTGGTTCAGTGGGTTCCCAAGACTACGTCAAGTTCTACTTCATCAACCATAACTACAACTCCAAGGATTCCCATCAAGATGATGTGGATCCCAAAGAAGAAGAACTAGAGAGTTCTTGAGGGTGACTCCGCCAACATTCTTCACTCATACCATTATGGCAAGGACAAGTGCAATCAACTTCCACATCTTGCACTAGTTCAAGGAGTCACAAACCCTCATGTTGGTAAGGCAAGGGACAAGGTGACCTAATGCTTTCATGGACATCATTTTGTGTGTGCATCACTCTATGTCTATGGATATACTTGTTTGTTCCTTGTGGGACTAACCCGTGTAGGTATTGAAAGTGCAACTCACCCCAAAGGATAGCTCCAAATGATCTACAACAAACATTGAGCATCCACATCTTCAACACTTACATGAAGTCATCATCGACAAAACCCAATGTTAGTTCATGCCTCTAAGGGGGGATCTCGCATCTAGGGGGATCTTAACTCTAAGAATTGAGTCAAAGCAACTCTAATGATGTGAACACATCAATGAATTATGTAAAAGTGGTAACCCCACTTGAGCTTAAACGATGAGTATGACCTATGATCAAATGTTCTCATTTGACTCCTAAGTCAATATACTCATATATAGATGACCTAGTCATCGCCAATTGTTTGATAGATGCTAGAATTAGTTGTGCATGCTTCGCCACATATTTCATTTGCCATTTATTGTGTGAGCATGTTGGTTGCATATTTAACTCATTCGAGGACATCCACTTGTTGCTTTGATTGATTTGTTTCTTTTTCTTTTGCCAAGTGGATGGACAAGAATGCCTAAGAACCTTCTCTAGATATCTATGCTTTTCTTGTCTCAAACTCTATTCATGCTACATCACAAAATTTGATCAAGTCAGATTCGAACCACTCTGTGTGAGGAGCACTTGGAGTCCCCGATTCGTCATAGACTTAAACTTCCAAAACTTCTTTGTGTGTTTCGGTCTGACCGATTCTTCCATTTCGGTCATACCGAGATCACTAAGTCGATCTAGGTTTTCAATCTCGGTGCAACTGATTTGAACTTTTCGGTCTCACCAAGTTGCTGTAACTGTCAACAGTTATGCATCTCAGTGCCACTGAGTTGTTCCACTCGGTCACACCGACAGGGTCGGGCTATATATACACCCGAGCAAAAATTTGGAAAACTTCTCCAAACCTCTTCGCCCGCGCATAGCTCGCTCTACCTTCTAGGTCTCTGGATCGTCGACTTCATTGCCAACCGCCTCATGTCGCTGGTCTCCACCGCCGTCAACGGAATTCAACCCAGTTGTTGCCGCCGTAGCGAGTTCATCGCCAAACTAGGGTATGAACTCGATCACAGTGCTATCCCTGTCTGATTCCTAGCACATTGTGTTCATTATGATTCTTGCCACGATTGAAACGCATCTATCCAGTCAAAACAATCCTTAGAATAGATGAGATTTGAAAATTTAGGGTTAGGTTTCCGCCGAAACCATCTCAGACCCACCGAGTTGAAAAACTCGGTTCCACCGATTCGGCTAACGCCATTGCACAAGTGACTCTCGGTCTGACCGAGAATTGCTAATCAGTGTGACCGATTTTAGAACTCAGTGAAACCCTAGCAGTCTCGGTGCCACCGAACTGTGACTCGGTCTGACCGAGATCACTAGTTTAGGTTCCAAAAGCTGCTTCAGTATCACCAAGTTTGAAAATCGGTTGATCCGAAATGCTTTCTGTGGAAAACTAAAACTAAGTTTTTGAATCATTCTTTTGCAAAAATCTCTGCATTTTCTGATGCTCATCCATTCTATCTCATCTATAACTATTCACAGGGTCAGCAATCAGTGTGTTCAGCATGTCAGACCAAAGTGACAGCCAGAACAAGGAAGAAGAGCAGATTCACATGAGTGAGGGCACTAGTCCCTCTAGTTCCTCAGATGAAGGCAGCAGAAGCACTCCTAGCAATTTTCCCAAAGCTGCCTCCAAGGCCAAGTCTGCACCTAAGAGGAATACCAGGAGCATACCAGCTGCTGAGAAGAACAAGGCCCCAGTGCCTGAAGTTGCTGCTGAGGAAGATGATGAAGGACAAGTCCTGAGGAAGCTCAAACCCAAGATTCCAGACCACAACGATGCTCATCCAGTGGCTAAGAATATGAAGCTGGG
>NW_025245533.1:0-2621 GCF_018294505.1 Triticum aestivum
AACAAGAACAAGAAGGATTCTTCCTCTAGTAGTAACAATAGTCATGCTAAATCCAATATTGTTGCTTCTAGTAGTTCTCTTGATTCCACTAATGATTCTCTTAGCCAAGTTACACTAGAGCAAGAAAATAGCTTATTGAAGGGAATTATAGAGAAAGGTGTTTACAAGAGCCTTGCCGGGAGTAAGCAATTCGAGGAAATTGTACGCAAGCAAGGAAGACACCGGAAGAATCAAGGTGTTGGTTTTGAACGAAAGTTCAATGCCAATTGAGTTGAGTGGGAAGAAGATCAATACCCCAAGACAAAGTTTGTTCCTCAACAAGAGAAGTATGATCCCACTTCCTTCACGGGAACACAAGCTCAAGATGATCTTCCACCACAAGACCACAAGCACAAAGGCAAGGACAAGCTTCAAGAGGAGATTGATGCATTTGAAGAAGCTCCTAAGGCCTTGGTTCAGTGGGTTCCCAAGACTACGTCAAGTTCTACTTCATCAACCATAACTACAACTCCAAGGATTCCCATCAAGATGATGTGGATCCCAAAGAAGAAGAACTAGAGAGTTCTTGAGGGTGACTCCGCCAACATTCTTCACTCATACCATTATGGCAAGGACAAGTGCAATCAACTTCCACATCTTGCACTAGTTCAAGGAGTCACAAACCCTCATGTTGGTAAGGCAAGGGACAAGGTGACCTAATGCTTTCATGGACATCATTTTGTGTGTGCATCACTCTATGTCTATGGATATACTTGTTTGTTCCTTGTGGGACTAACCC
This sequence comes from Triticum aestivum, assembly GCF_018294505.1. Taxonomy (NCBI): domain Eukaryota; kingdom Viridiplantae; phylum Streptophyta; class Magnoliopsida; order Poales; family Poaceae; genus Triticum; species Triticum aestivum. The sequence goes on from NW_025245533.1 coordinate 779, forward strand.
GTGTAGGTATTGAAAGTGCAACTCACCCCAAAGGATAGCTCCAAATGATCTACAACAAACATTGAGCATCCACATCTTCAACACTTACATGAAGTCATCATCGACAAAACCCAATGTTAGTTCATGCCTCTAAGGGGGGATCTCGCATCTAGGGGGATCTTAACTCTAAGAATTGAGTCAAAGCAACTCTAATGATGTGAACACATCAATGAATTATGTAAAAGTGGTAACCCCACTTGAGCTTAAACGATGAGTATGACCTATGATCAAATGTTCTCATTTGACTCCTAAGTCAATATACTCATATATAGATGACCTAGTCATCGCCAATTGTTTGATAGATGCTAGAATTAGTTGTGCATGCTTCGCCACATATTTCATTTGCCATTTATTGTGTGAGCATGTTGGTTGCATATTTAACTCATTCGAGGACATCCACTTGTTGCTTTGATTGATTTGTTTCTTTTTCTTTTGCCAAGTGGATGGACAAGAATGCCTAAGAACCTTCTCTAGATATCTATGCTTTTCTTGTCTCAAACTCTATTCATGCTACATCACAAAATTTGATCAAGTCAGATTCGAACCACTCTGTGTGAGGAGCACTTGGAGTCCCCGATTCGTCATAGACTTAAACTTCCAAAACTTCTTTGTGTGTTTCGGTCTGACCGATTCTTCCATTTCGGTCATACCGAGATCACTAAGTCGATCTAGGTTTTCAATCTCGGTGCAACTGATTTGAACTTTTCGGTCTCACCAAGTTGCTGTAACTGTCAACAGTTATGCATCTCAGTGCCACTGAGTTGTTCCACTCGGTCACACCGACAGGGTCGGGCTATATATACACCCGGGCAAAAATTTGGAAAACTTCTCCAAACCTCTTCGCCCGCGCATAGCTCGCTCTACCTTCCAGGTCTCTGGATCGTCGACTTCATTGCCAACCGCCTCATGTCGCTGGTCTCCACCGCCGTCAACGGAATTCAACCCAGTTGTTGCCGCCGTAGCGAGTTCATCGCCAAACTAGGGTATGAACTCGATCACAGTGCTATCCCTGTCTGATTCCTAGCACATTGTGTTCATTATGATTCTTGCCACGATTGAAACGCATCTATCCAGTCAAAACAATCCTTAGAATAGATGAGATTTGAAAATTTAGGGTTAGGTTTCCGCCGAAACCATCTCAGACCCACCGAGTTGAAAAACTCGGTTCCACCGATTCGGCTAACGCCATTGCACAAGTGACTCTCGGTCTGACCGAGAATTGCTAATCAGTGTGACCGATTTTAGAACTCAGTGAAACCCTAGCAGTCTCGGTGCCACCGAACTGTGACTCGGTCTGACCGAGATCACTAGTTTAGGTTCCAAAAGCTGCTTCAGTATCACCAAGTTTGAAAATCGGTTGATCCGAAATGCTTTCTGTGGAAAACTAAAACTAAGTTTTTGAATCATTCTTTTGCAAAAATCTCTGCATTTTCTGATGCTCATCCATTCTATCTCATCTATAACTATTCACAGGGTCAGCAATCAGTGTGTTCAGCATGTCAGACCAAAGTGACAGCCAGAACAAGGAAGAAGAGCAGATTCACATGAGTGAGGGCACTAGTCCCTCTAGTTCCTCAGATGAAGGCAGCAGAAGCACTCCTAGCAATTTTCCCAAAGCTGCCTCCAAGGCCAAGTCTGCACCTAAGAGGAATACCAGGAGCATACCAGCTGCTGAGAAGAACAAGGCCCCAGTGCCTGAAGTTGCTGCTGAGGAAGATGATGAAGGACAAGTCCTGAGGAAGCTCAAACCCAAGATTCCAGACCACAACGATGCTCATCCAGTGGCTAAGAATATGAAGCTGGG
>NW_025245534.1:0-2621 GCF_018294505.1 Triticum aestivum
ATGAATACCGGAGTCCTGTTAGCCTGCTACAGCCCGGTTCACTGGAGTCCGGTTAGCCCAGTGCTACAGCCTGGATTCACTCGCTGATGACCGACACATTCGATGCTGGGTCATGGATGCCTGTCCCTGTAAGTTTGTGCCACTTTGGGTTTACGACTAGCCATGTCAGCCCATGCTCCTTATCATATGGATGCTAGCGACACTATCATATACGTGTGCCAAAAGGCGCAAACGGTCCCGGGCAAAGGTAAGGCGACACCCGTGGGAATACCGTGCGTGAGGCCGCAAAGTGATATGAGGTGTTACATGCTAGATCGATGTGGCATTGAGTCCGGGTCCTGACAGCTTTGGTATCAGAGCTTGACTGCCTGTAGGATTACCAAGCCAAACTGGTCGAAGTTGAGTCTAGAAATTCTTTAGTTATATAAGGGAATTGATTGTGGGATGGAACGTAAGGCTCTTTTTACTCCTTATACCTTATGCCCTTCTGATCTGAGTCATCTTATCTTTCCTGCGGGGTTAAGGAACTAGGCTCTCTCTTCCTTCTATCAGGATCACGTGTTACTAATCCGTAGACTTGTAGGATTGATGGTTCTAATCTTCAGTTCAGTTCCTACTACTTCTATATGTTAACTGTTGATCTCGAAACCTTGATATTGTGCTCCTGAGTGGCTATGCCACCCTTTTTGTAGCATGTCTCCAATCTTTCGAGCATTTACAGCCGTTATGCTGTTCGAGTCATCCCAGGTTTCTAAACAATCTGATGCATTTGCAAAATCCTTTCCCTCTGGTTTCGATGTTCCTTTAGGCCAGGTTAATCACACTAATTTATGAGTTGAGGTATTCTATTGCCTCGACATATGTGTTGGAATTATTATTATAACCCTAGGTGTCTTAGGGGATCACCTAGTACCCTAGCCATGCCTGTGTTCCCAGTGTGATGATTCTGGCCTTTATTCTCGAAAGCATCCCGTGATGCCACTTAGTAGTAGGTATTCTACTCCTGGGTTTCTGAACCCGAGATTTCCCTACTTACTTCACGTTGTTAGTGTTGCTAGTTCCCTTAGGTTATTAGTAACCTTGCGATAGTTCTCGAGGTTCGTGGTATATCTTTCTTCTAAATACCATGAACTTCTTATGGCAGAAGTTCCTCGCTGATCGAAAGATCACAAATCAGAGTGCTCCTGATGAGTTCTCGATTCTATATTGTGACTCTACCAGTTCAACCTTTCTGCATGGGTTATCCGGAAGAAACCTGTTGAACTTGGTTCGACATTCTAATCCATGTGTCCACAACTCAGAAAATCGTATGTTCTTTTGAGTGCCCCCCCCCTTAGTCGTCTTCTGACCCTCGTCCATCAATTGATAGTCAAGAGTATGCGTACATTCGTTCATCGATGCCTATTACTCTTGTGGTCCGTCAAGCCATTCTATTCTGGAATGACTAGGAGAAACAAACTCCAGTACCTCATCCATATCTAGGATTGGGTCAAAGCAGTTGTGTTCCACAGATCAAATACTAATCCAGCTTTTGTTCTGCTCCACCTTGGAGTGTTACCCTCTTTACGTCGGGATTGTCATGAGGATTGCACCTTCTCTTATGGGTTCTTGACGTAGTGATACTTCTTGTCATCATTATTCATTTCTCGGTTCCGTGTTGTCGCGACCGGAGTGCCGGCAAGTGAATCGTGATGTGTGAAATCAATACTCCTAGCAACCTTGCTGCTTGGTAGTTAAATGGAAAACAATTTCATTCTTAGCGTGCTAGTTATTGAACCCTCATTCTAAGACTGATTGTGCTACCTAGTCTTTATTTCTGGTGCACTCTTCGATCAATGAGTTAGGATTATTCAAACCCTTGCTCTGTTGATCATATCATCTTGCCCTGAAAAGCAAGATTGTTCTCGAGCTTAGTAACATATCGGTGGTTCGTGATGTTCCGAATATCTTCTCGGAAGTATTACGAGGTTGTCACCTGACCGCTATGTTGAGTTCATGATCATGTTGGTTTTCCTCCAAACCACCCATTCTCCAAGAATCTGTGCCGGATACCCCTGAGCTAGTTGGTTAAGCTGGACAACAACTTGGAGAGTTGGAAGATAAAAGCTTGTCCTACTTAGTTCATTTTAAGGGATATCTTGTACGTGTGTTGAAGAAAGTTGATATTTTCATCGACTGACCCTCGTGATCAGTTAATGGACCTATCATTTTATCCAACATTTGATTTGAGTATGGGCTATCATCAAATCAAACTGGAACCAATGATATTCGTAATGTTGTCTTACTCGTGGTTGATCCCTCGAGCATACACCATTATATCTTTTGGGTCTGACCGATGCTATCACTTGTTCACATAATTATGGAACTCCGTCTTCATGGAAACCTGGATGAATTGTTGTTGAGCCCATCGACAACATCCTTATCTTCTCCATGATTCTGTTGGACATTAAGCTAGTGTTGGAAACTTTGTAAGCGATGCCCTCGAGTTTCGTCCCTGAGGTATATGTTTGGATGAGAGAAGTGACTTCCTCTAATTCACGTGTATCTGATGTAAGTTGCCGCCGTGAATTCTAGAAAGTTTATTTTTGCTTCCTTTGGAATCATCCCAAGTTAGTCACGCA
>NW_025245535.1:0-2621 GCF_018294505.1 Triticum aestivum
TGCCCTCAAGGGGATCAGCCCTCCATCGAGCCGTAAGTAGAGAGGAGTTTTCTTTTTAAGAAACGAGAGAAATCCTTGCTGAAAGTGCAACTATCCCTAGGTGGTTTTGGTAATTCATAACAACATATAGCTCATTGAGCTAATGCTATTCCAAGATGATTATTTCAGGAAAGCTCAGTGATTGGCATGGCATGGATGTTGAAAGTGGATCCCTCAAAATGCTAAGGACAAAGGATTTGCTCAAGCTCAAAAGCTCAAGACTCTTCATTTTATATTTTAGTGATCCAAGAGCACATTGAGTCTTTAGGAAAAGCCAATACTATCAAGGAGGGATGAGGTGTTGCTTAATGAGCCTCTTGCTTCATGTGCTTAGTGATATGCTCCAAAACCCTCAACTACTTTCCCGTATCCACATTTGACCTAAACCCTAAGCCAAACTCGGCCCTGCCGATTCTTTCAACCCGGCGTCACCGAGTTTCACTTGTCATAGCCATTGCCAAACCCTAGTAAATCGGTTCTACCGATAGGTATCTCGGTCTCACCGAGATGGGATTGCAAACTCTCTGTTTCCCTTTCGTAACTTTTCGGTCTCACTGAAAGAGCGGATCGGTCCCACCGAGATTGCAATGTAAATTCAGTGTTTCCTTTTTGTAACTTTTCGGTCTCACCGAAAGAGCAAATCGGTCCCACCGAGTTTGCCTGACCAACACTCTGGTTAGCTTATCACCCAAATCGGTCTCCACGAGTTTGTGTAATCGGTCTCACCGAGATTACGTTATGCCCTAACCCTAACCATATCGGTCCCACCGAGTTGCATGTCGGTCCCACCGAAAATCTCTAACGGTCACTAGGTTTACTATTTCGGTCTGACCGAGTTTGTTGATTCGGTCCCACCGAGATTGGTAAATTGTGTGTAACTGTTGGATTTTGTGTGGAGGCTATATATACCCCTCCACCTCCTCTTCACTCGTAGAGAGAGCCATCAGACTAAGCCTATATTTCCAACTCATATGTTCTGAGAGAGAACCACCTACTCATGTGTTGAGACCAAGATATTCCATTCCTACCATATGAATCTTGATCTCTAGCCTTCCCCAAGTTGCTTTCCACTCAAATCTTCTTTCCACCAAATCCAAATCCTGTGAGAGAGAGTTGAGTGTTGGGGAGACTATCATTTGAAGCACAAGAGCAAGGAGTTCATCATCAACACACCATTTGTTACTTCTTGGAGAGTGGTGTCTCCTAGATTGGCTAGGTGTCACTTGGGAGCCTCCGACAAGATTGTGGAGTTGAACCAAGGAGTTTGTAAGGGCAAGGAGATCGCCTACTTCATGAAGATCTACCGCTAGTGAGGCAAGTCCTTCGTGGGCAATGGCCATGGTGGGATGGACAAGGTTGCTTCTTCGTGGACCCTTCGTGGGTGGAGCCCTCCGTGGACTCGCGCAACCGTTACCCTTCGTGGGTTGAAGTCTCCATCAACGTGGATGTAGGATAGCACCACCTATCCGAACCACGGGAAAAACATCCGTGTCTCCAATTGCGTTTGAATTCTCCAAACCCTTCCCTTTACATTCTTGCAAGTTGCATGCTTTACTTTCCGCTGGCAATATACTCTTTGCATGCTTGCTTGAATTGTGTGATGATTGCTTGACTTGTCCTAAAATAGCTAAAATCTGCCAAGAACTAAAATTGGGAAAAGGTTAAGTTTTTATTTGGTCAAGTAGTGTAATCACCCCCCCCCTCTAGACATACTTTCGATCCTACAAGTGATATCAGAGCTTTGGTCTCCATTTGCTTTGATTTCCATATCTTTTGGTGGTCATAGCCTTGGTTTCACAACCTAGGAGAGTATGGCGTCTAGCGAGGGAAATTATCACCCTAGAGGTCCTTACTTTGATGGTACTAATTTTGCTAGTTGGAAGCATAAAATGAAAATGCATATTCTTGGACATAACCCTGCCGTTTGGGCTATTGTGTGTGTTGGTTTGCAAGGTGACTTCTTTGATGGGAGAGAACCAAACCGTGAAGCTACCGCGGATGAGCTGAAAATGTTGCAATACAATGCTCAAGCTTGTGATATTCTCTTCAACGGATTGTGCCCCGAAGAATTCAACAAAATCAGCCGTCTTGAGAATGCAAAGGAAATTTGGGACACTTTGATTGATATGCACGAAGGTACCGACTCCGTCAAGGAATCCAAATTGGATGTGCTTCAAAGTCAACTCGACAAGTTCAAAATGAAGGATGGTGAAGGTGTCGCTGAAATGTACTCTAGGCTTGCTCTCATCACAAATGAGATTGCCGGCTTAGGAAGTGAAGAGATGACCGATAGATTCATCATCAAGAAGATTCTAAGAGCCTTGGATGGAAAATATGATACCGTGTGCATATTGATCCAAATGATGCCCAATTACAAAGGTCTCAAGCCAACAGAGGTAATTGGAAGAATTGTTGCTCATGAAATGTCACTTAAGGATAAAGAGGAACTTCACAACAAATCAAGTGGTGCCTACAAAGCCTCATGTGAAGCCCCTACATCATCAAGTGAGAAACAAAACTTCAATGAAGAATTGAGCTTAATGGTGAAGAACTTCAACAAGTTCTACAAGAGTAGAAGCAAA
>NW_025245536.1:0-2620 GCF_018294505.1 Triticum aestivum
AAATAATAAAAAATCCTTGCAAAAGATGAAGACCAGGGGGCCCACACCCTGTCCACGAGGGTGGAGGGCGCGCCTGCCCCCTAGGGCGCGCCCCCTACCTCGTGGGCCCCCTGGAGCTCCTCCGACCTCAACTCCAACTCAATATATTTGCTTTCGGGGAGAAAAAAATCAGAGAGAAGAATTCATCGTGTTTTACGATACGGAGCCGCCGCCAAGCCCTAAAACCTCTCGGGAGGGCTGATCTGGAGTCCGTTTGGGGCTCCGGAGAGGGGGATTCGTCGCCATCGTCATCATCAACCATCCTCCATCACCAATTTCATGATGCTCTCACCGCCGTGCGTGACTAATTCCATCGTAGGCTTGCTGGACGGTGATGGGTTGGATGAGATCTATCATGTAATCGAGTTAGTTTTGTTAGGATTTGATCCCTAGTATCCACTATGTTCTAAGATTGATGTTGCTATGACTTTGCTATGCTTAATGCTTGTCACTAGGGCCCGAGTGCCATAATTTCAGATCTGAACCTATTATGTTTTCATGAATATATGTGAGTTCTTGATCCTATCTTGCAAGTCTATAGTCACCTACTATGTGTTATGATCCGGCAACCCCGAAGTGATAATAATCGGGACCACTCCCGGTGATGACCATAGTTTGAGGAGTTCATGTATTCACTATGTGCTAATGCTTTGTTCCGGTACTCTATTAAAAGGAGGCCTTAATATCCCTTAGTTTCCATTAGGACCCCGCTGCCACGGGAGGGTAGGACAAAAGATGTCATGCAAGTTCTTTTCCATAAGCACGTATGACTATATTCGGAATACATGCCTACATTACATTGATGAATTGGAGCTAGTTCTGTGTCACCCTATGTTATGATTGTTACATGATGAACCGCATCCGGCATAATTCTCCATCACCGATCCAATGCCTACGAGCTTTTCACATATTGTTCTTCGCTTATTTACTTTTCCGTTGCTACTGTTACAATCACTACAAAACACCAAAAATATTACTTTTTCTACCGTTACCACTACTATCATACTACTTTGCTACTAAATACTTTGCTGCAGATACTAAGTTATCCAGGTGTGGTTGAATTGACAACTCAACTGCTAATACTTGAAAATATTCTTTGGCTCCCCTTGTGTCGAATCAATAAATTTGGGTTGAATACTCTACCCTCAAAAACTGTTGCGATCCCGTATACTTGTGGGTTATCAAGACTATTTTCTGGCGCCGTTGCCGGGGAGCATAGCTCTATTCTTTGAGTCACTTGGAATTTATATCTGCTGGTCACTATGAAGAACTTGAAAGACGCTAAGACAACAATTTATCCTTCAACTACGAGGGGAGGTAAGGAACTGCCATCTAGCTCTGCACTTGATTCACCTTCTGTTTTGAGTAAGCTTGCGACACCTAAACCTGCTTCTGCTATTCGTTCTGATATGTCACATGTTATTGATGATGCCACTTCTGCTATGCATGATACTTATGATGAAACTACTTCTATGCTTGATACTACTGTGCCACTTAGTGAATTTCTTGATGAACAAATTTCTAGGGCTAGAGAGAAAGAAATTATTGAAACTGATTATATTGATGAAAGTGATGATGAAGACTTGCCTGCTATTCCTGAGGGTTATGTTTTTGATAAATAAGCTTCTTTAGCTATTTTAGCTTGCAAAGATAGATATGAACTCAAGAGGTTATTAGCTAAATGGAAGCAGCAATCTCTTAATGATAGAATGAAACCTGACCCTGCTTTTGCTACTTCACCTATCTGTGTTACTGATAAGGACTATGAATTCTCTGTTGATCCTGATATAATTACTTTGGTTGAATCTGATCCTTTTCATGGTTATGAATCTGAAACTGTTGTGGCACATCTTACTAAATTAAATGATATAGCCACCCTATTCACTAATGATGAGAAATCTCACTACCTTTATATCCTTAAAATATTTCCGTTCTCATTAAAGGGTGATGCTAAGATATGGTTTAATTCTCTTGATCTTGGTTGTGTGCGTAGTCCCCAGGATATGATTTATTACTTCTCCGCTAAATATTTCCCTGCTCATAAGAAACAAGCTGCTTTGAGGGAAATATACAACTTTGTGCAAATTGAAGAAGAGAGTCTCCCACAAGCTTGGGGGAGGCTTCTCAAGTTACTTAATGCTTTGCCTGATCATCCTCTTAAGAAAAATGAAATACTTGATATCTTTTATAATGGACTAACCGATGCTTCCAGAGATTACCTGGATAGTTGTGCTGGTTCTGTTTTCAGGGAAAGAACACCGGATGAAGCTGAAATTGTACTGAATACTATGTTGACAAATGAAAATAATTGGACACTTCCGGAGCCAGCTCCTGAGCCAATTCCTGAGCCTATTCCTAAACCAACTCCGAAGAAGAGAGGTGTTCTATTTCTCAGTCCTGAAGATATGCAAGAGGCAAAGAAATCTATGAAAGAAAAAGGTATTAAAGCTGAAGATGTTAAGAATTTACCTCCTATTGAAGAAATACACGGTCTTAATTTACCGCCTGTTGAAGAAACATATGATCTTAATCCTTCACCTATTGAAGAAGCTCATGTTCTTGATAACCCGACACAGGTAGT
>NW_025245537.1:0-2620 GCF_018294505.1 Triticum aestivum
TATATCAAATGGATGTGAAGAGTGCTTTTCTCAATGGCAAGGTTGAAGAAGAAGTGTATGTTGCACAACCGCCTGGCTTTGAAGATCCAAAACATCCTGACATGGTATACAAGCTCAACAAGGCACTGTATGGCCTCAAACAAGCCCCTCGGGCCTGGTATGACACACTCAAATACTTCCTAAAGAGCAAAGGCTTCATACCTGGTTCCCTAGACCCCACTCTCTTCATGAAGACATATGATGGTGAACTGTTTGTGTGCCAAATATATGTGGATGACATTATCTTCGGCTGCACCAATCAGAAGTACAGTGAAGAGTTTGGATATATGATGCAAGAGCAATATCAGATGTCCATGATGGGAGAGCTGAAGTTCTTCCTCGGTCTTCAAATACGACAACAACACAATGGCATCTTCATATCTCAAGAGAAGTATCTCAAAGATTGCCTGAAGAAGTTCGGTATGCAAGACTGCAAAGGCTTCACAACACCAATGCCAGCCAAACATCATCTGGGTCCCGACGACAATGGTAAAGAGTTCAATCAAAAGGTATACCGCTCCGTGATTGGTTCTTTACTTTATCTATGTGCATCTAGGCCAGATATTATGCTTAGTGTTTGCATGTGTGCTCGATTTCAAGCGGCACCAAAGGAGTCGCATCACTTAGCTATGAAGTGAATTCTTCGATAATTGGCTCACACCCCAACTCTAGGACTATGGTATCCAAAGGGCTTAGAGTTTGATCTGGTTGGATTCTGATGCTGATTATGCTGGTGACAAAGTTGATCGCAAGTCTACATCAGGCACATGTCACTTTTTGGGACGATCACTTGTATGTTGGTCTTTAAAGAAGCAGAACTGTGTATCTCTCTCCACTGCTGAATCTGAATACATTGCTGCTGGATCTTGCTACGCTCAGCTTCTGTGGATGAAGCAAACACTCAAGGACTATGGCATTCATCTGAAGCATGTGCCACTTTACTGCGACAACGAAAGCGCCATCAAGATCGCCAACAACCCAGTTCAGCACTCGAAGACAAAGCACATTGAAATTCGTCATCACTTTCTCAGAGATCATGTTGTGAAGGAAGATATTGATATCATGCACGTCAACACTGAAGAGCAATTGGCAGATATCTTCACCAAGCCCTTGGATGAGAAGAGATTTTGCAAGTTACGGTGTGAGCTAAATATCCTGGAATCCTCAAATGTCCTGTGATCAGGCACACATCCTAACCCTTATGCATATTGATGACTTAGATGTGCAACACACGAAGTAAAGTATATCTTCAATCAATGAAGACATACATTCTAAGTGTGAATACATTAATGTGGAATTTGACTTCGGAGCGCCACGATAATTGTGCGCCGTGTCTGGGTCTAATACTTCCTATACGGTGGGTAACGCCACCACCAAATGTTCTATTTTGAAGTGTTTCACTCATGACGTTACCTTGCAATGTCTTCACATTTGGTTTGGCTTCGATCTCAACATATCTTCATGATTATCTTCACTATGTTGATTATATAGATATATATATATATTAGTGTTCTGTCCTCTACAGCATTCACTTATAGCTATGTCTTCATTGTTGAATCTTTTGAACTAAGTGAATGTGATCGGACCCTAACCTCTATGCTTTCTATCTCAAATTCTATCTCTCCAAATCATATGCATTCTATTGAAACTGTCGAATGTCTTCTCTGCGTCCTTGTCAACAGAAGATACAGAGACAACCATTAAGTCCGTTTTCAATGCTCATTCCTTCACATGAAGTAGGAACGACCACCCGACAATCAAGGCGTGCGTGGGACGTGGAACAAACCCCAAAATTCTGCATAATGGCCACGTGTTCCTCAGATGTGAATCACCAGGGGCACCTGTGTAATAGCGTAGTGCCGCCCATGTACCTATAAATACACACATCACAGCGGTCATTATCTCTTCTTCCACTCTCGCACGAACCCTAGTGCCACCACTAGCCCTCGACGACGCCGGCGACGAAGCGCTTCGCTGCCGCAACCTCTCCGACGTCGTCTTCACGCCGACCGCGAACATCGTCCTCTCCGCTGTCGCCATAGGTGTACTCCGTCGCCAAGTTAGGGCACGGAAGATCGAACTGCTCGGCCTCATCTTCCACTTCGTCTAGCAGTTCTTAGTGTGGTAAATAAAACTTCCTTTTTACAGCACCGTTGATCCTATGGATTTGTCACTTTCTACCACAAGCAGTTTCTATTCACACTAGTTAGATCTCTCTCATACTGCATCTCATAACATGCCTAGTATATTCACTTATGATTCACAAAGTAGTTAGATTCCTCACTTGTACTGATCTGTGGATTCGTACAAATCTGGAACCAACTCCTTATCTATGAGTGAATGTCTTCGCAAAATGAGGTCAATGTCTTCTAAATTGATTTATCTTCAAAATCTTCTAAGAATGCATATGACCTCTTCCCCTTCCCTCGCACCTTAATGCTGTCACAGGTACATGTCCGTGGGAGAATCATTTGGTTCTCATAGTCTGCATTCATTTGCAGAATTCTTACAGCATCACATTAATTCTCCCGAAGCCAGTTCCTGTTGGTCCAGCAAGCGAAAACCTTTGAAGCCTTTGAAC
>NW_025245538.1:0-2620 GCF_018294505.1 Triticum aestivum
CACATGTACATTTACTAATCAAGTGTGTGCACAAAAAGTGATGGGTCCACATATATGTCAAAAAATATATATGGTCAATCAACTTACGTTTTCTTTTTGCACAATTTATGTTATTTTCACATTTATTTTTTTTGTAGGTTTAAATTTTCTTGATATTCTATATTTGTTGCAAGTATATTTAGAATATAAATCTTAGGGTAAAATACATATTTAAGTGTGTGTAAACCTCCCTACAGTTAACATTACAAACACTAGGGATACTCTACGGCGTTAGTTGGAACGTTAAAGCCCCGTTTACACCATATGTTCAGTCTCTAGAGTTTTGTTTCTTCACCCTAGTTATAGATCTTTTCCTAGAGTTAATAAGATAACCCGTAGGGAAACACGCCAGCATGGCTTCAGCATGGTCCCACGCACGGAGTATCCCTTGGGTGTGTAATTAGACCCTAAGGAAACAATACAATCCCATGGGTTTTCAGTGTGTACCCTAGGAAACCTTTACGTCCCTAGGGTGTCCAATTTAACTCTAGGGAAGTGCTTCAGCCCTAGGGCTATTTGCAGATTCTAGTAGTGAGTACATAATCATCAACCACATGGATAACCTAAAACAAAAGGAACAAGCAAAGCCAAGCTAAGCACTTAGACTAAAGAAGCTTGTTTGCTCCTGACAACGTGCACAAGTCTTTGAGGAGCACCTCCAGATCTGCCACTAACTCAACATAACATCTTACACATGCCGCCAACAACATACACCCATATGGAGTTTGAAGGAGGATGGCAACAGTGGTGACAGCTACAAGGAAGGAAGCGGTCCCCCGAAGAGGTTGTAGTCATCGGCATGACCATTGGCATGCAATGCTTTCACCGGTGCCCCATCTCCCAACCCTAGAGATCAATCTCGACAACGACCAATCACAAACAGTGGTCTATGACACGTGCATAAAACATCAATAACTCCCATGGCATACCTGCAAAAAAAGACTCCCATGGCATAGTCGCAAAAAGAAACTCCAATGGCATGACACCGATCCTTACACCCCATAGGTTTGAGGATGGCCACCTAAATCAGGAAATCCTACCGTCTAAATGCAACATGGAGAAACAGTAAAAAAAACGATGGTGTCGTAAAGAACCTGAGGTGAACCCCACCAAGTGTTGCACCTGCCCAGAGCAGCCCCGAGGAGGCGCCAGAAGAAGCCGATCAACACAAGTAGGTGGATTTCGGTGGACCGAGAGATGCAAAACTTTAGGCTGATGCCCTAGAGGAGAAGAATGGCGATCGCACATGTCATCGTCGATTGATATGTCCTCGGCCGCACGACCACATTAAAGAGTGTCGAGGTTGACAGTGTCTTCAGAGCCGGACCGTGTTTTTTATGTGATTTCTTGGGTCCTATTTCGCTAATATGGAGGACTATTTGGAATTTAATGTTTTCTTAGGACTACTTGAGCATAATATGTTGTATAGCTGGCCAAATAGGCTAGCCCGCGAGCACACCAGCACCGCCAACCATGGGCCAAGCACGACACGGGCTTAACGGGCCATGCCCGGCACGTTGCACACCTTCGGCCTGGAGCCTGGGCACGCGGGCTGGCACGACACGGCCCGTTTATTTTTTATATAATTTTCAGAACTTTTTTCATATATGTATACCTAAAATATAGCACAATAGGTCTAAAAACCAGCCCAACAGACTGAAAATGTGCAGCCCAGCATGCTAAACGGGCCATCGGGCCGACCCGTTTACTAATCAGGTCGTGCCTCGGCCAAGGAGCAGCGCCCGTGGGCCGGCACGGCACGGCCCAGCTATTAAACGTGCCACGGCAGGCCGTGCCGGGCCATGCCGTGTCGGGCCGGCCCGTTTGGCCAGGATTATTATATGTTGTAACAAAAAATTCTCCTCTGTTCTCCCCCAACGTCTCACGGTCTCACTCTCACCTCTGCAGGAACCCATCACCATCTCAACTTGTAATCTCCCCAGGAAATCCAATTCCCCTCACGCATGACATATCACTGGATTCCCTTTCCGGCGAGCTTTCCAAAGATCCGATTTTCTTCAACATTCATTGAGGTGTCGGCGTCGAATCGAAGCTGCTCAGGATTTTGTTAGCCATTGACGCACACGAACATGACGGCAGTGAGGGAAGCAACAGCCGCGCGGTCTGGATCGATGAGTGGCGCGGGGACGGGGCACGCGGGCGGGCTGAGTGGCGGCGCATCTACGACCGGGTGGAGGCGCAGGTCGAGGAGCTCGCCGCCGGCCGCGCGCGGCTGGAGGCGATCAACAGAATCCAGCATGAGTTCTGGGATGCCCGCGACAAGATCAACCAGGCGCGCCTCCACCAGGTGATTCAGCATGAGTTCTGGGTTTCTCCTGGGCTTCTCCGCGCCTGATGCTGGTGGCTTGTCTTCTCCTCCCGGACCGGACCGGAAGGCGGAGCTAAGCAGGAGCAGGTGGGAGGCAGCCTGCAGGGAGCTGCTTCCTGGGGACAGCCCCAAGCTCGGCGGTCAGAACACACTCTGCCCCTCACTCCTTTCTGTCTGAGGATATTTTGGACGAAATTTACAGGAACTATATATTTGTGTTGCTTGAGAAGTTGATTTGTTGAATTTATCATG
>NW_025245539.1:0-2620 GCF_018294505.1 Triticum aestivum
GCTTCGTTGCGCCGCTTTTTTTTCCAGGTTAACAATCTGTTTGTTTAGTTGTTCGTGGGTCTGTTGTGTCTTTTTGCTGTGTGTTGGGCGTTGCCCTGCTAGATGCATATAAGATTTGCATGTATACACACATGTGTTGAGCATTGGTAATCATGATTTTCAGTAGTCCTGAATTATAAGCTCAGGCAAGCATACCCATTTCGGTGTTGTCACTACAAAATATGTACAGCAAAGGGCGAAACAATAATGAAATACTGTGAGCGTGTTTTATTCTTGTGCAATCAAACAAGCTGTCCTTGTTTTAGCTTTCCTTTTATGAGAAAGCCACTGCAGAAAAATACAAATGATTGTAAAAGGAAAGAAAACATTTTCACACAACTAATAAAAACAAGAAAACATTAAGATATGTGGCATGTGTCCAATTTACATGTAGCTGCAGCTCGTATTCACCAGCACCATGGGCAGGTAGGGTGGACTCTATCTTGGCCTCTTGGGTCTCATCATCACAAAAGTTCATTAAACTTGCATACCTGCATCATATGCAAATGTCGAAAATTGCAACATATGTATAGCGCATCATGTCATCAATTGCTTCCAGCCATCAAATTATTAAGTGACATGTACTATGCTTTATGTGTGTCGGAAGCTATGCAACAACTTATTTTCTTTAGTCTCGAATTTTGTAGCAACCAGTCACCCGTTCACTTACACGACAATGACTGGAGCCTAGAAATAGTACTGTAAATATATAGTTCTGTTCCACGTTTAGTCTACTGTGCAAGATTGTCACAATTAGTAACCCGATACTTTCAGGCACTCATTTGTTTTGGATAAACATACCCTTTTATTAAATTAACATATACAATTCAGTCAAAAAGAATTATCATATACAAACCATTCTTTCTTAAAAAATCTATATTGTTAGAAGAGTGTTCAAAGATTTACTTATTCAAATAGAATAGATCATGAAGAAATGCTAATGCCAATTATATTTAGAAAAAACTTACCAATTAATTGGCAATAAATTAATCATAGCTGCAGCCTGCAGTACAGAGTTATTGATATTTATCCGAAGCTACAGCTGTAGCCTACACAATCTTAATACACACATAGGAGAAGAGAACTTGAAGGGGAGAAATTCTGAACCATAGTTGTAGCTGGATATAAAGATAAAAAATAACATATATGATATAGACTTAGGACCTGTTCTACAACCAGCACTCAACAATTTACAGGTAAACAAACACGCACAAGACTTCGCTGAATAATTTGAAGCACTGGAGATAACATACGAAGCAACAAAATGATGTCTTTTGGTTACGTGGTGTACTTGGCTGTACTATTTATTAGGGTTGATTTCTGTGCTACTAATGACTACTGCCTTCTCCACCCATCCAATGGTGTACAGGACGTCCTCCTCCTTGATGCGGCTGTCCCCAACGAGCTCTCTTCGCCGGAGGAGGTGGAGCAGCATGTCCAGCACCCTCTTGGCCTCCTATCCTGCAGCACATGGACGAGCTCACTGACAGCTGCGTTCTGACCTCCTAGTGTGGTGAGCTTCTCCCATCTCCCCCCTTTACACCCAAATCTGGATGATACCTGCAATCTAAATATGAATCATGTTTTTGTTCAGTTTAGTGGTGAATTCAATTGCTTAGATGAACATGTGAGGTTTGTTAGTTGCCGATGCTTATGTGGATCTGGTTCTCTTGCACTGTTACACATAATTTAATCAAGGCATGCTAATGCTAATCCATAGTATGATATAGCTACAAAAATCTAAGATGTACAGGTCTTCATGTTGCTTTGGTACAGATCTTTTGGGAGTTAATTTGGTAACTTCAACCTGTTAGATATAAATTCAGTTGTGACTCTATATCTTGCCAGAATCGACTTGTTTTGCAGATGCGTGTATGTAGTACTTGAGAAAAAACCTAATTATTTAACTGAAACACTGTCTAATTATTAATTGGAAATAACTATAAATTTGGATGTCATAAAAAATGCATAAATATCAAGAAACCATACACATTGTCAGAATATGCAAGCCGTTTATCTGGATTATGTATCATGCTAAGTAATCGTATATATGTAGCGCAACATTCATGTGTTAGTATGTCTGATTTCCTAGATATACACATATTAAAAGGAAAATAATATATTCGGATTTCAACTTAGTTTTGACATGTTTAACTTGCATGGATTTATAAATTGTAGTTTAGCCGTGTCTGTCGTTATGTTGATGTGACTTTTCTGATCAGTTCAAGTGTTGAGAGTTGCAAAATTGGAATTAACCTTCTCTCTTGATGCCCAAAAACATCCTTTTAATGCTACAGGAATAGCTCCAGAGTTGATGATGATCTTTAGCCTGGTAAGATAAGGTAGAAAAGTATGGCTAACGGATGTTTAGCCTGGTGTGTGAATTAAAAAGAACTGAGAGATGATAAAACATTCATATATGTAGGTCAGATTCTATTACAAATATATGTAGGTCACTGTAATAGTATTTTCTCATTGAAAATGGAGAAAATGTACCACGTGATAAGTAGGCTGGAACTAAAAAATTGTTAGTCGATGTGTATTGCATATATCTTTTTGTTTGGATGCCAAAAATTATCTT
>NW_025245540.1:0-2620 GCF_018294505.1 Triticum aestivum
ATCGGCAAATATGAGAAGATCAAAGATTACTGGCCCGCATTTATGGCCCACAAGACATCGGAAAAGAGTAAGAAGATGTCGGAGACAAACAAGAAAAATGCTGCGAAGAAGAAGCTTCACCATCGCACGGGGTCAGGTGGCTACCTCAAAGCCCGGCCTAAGTGGTCCAAGGCTAAGCATGATCTGCTTGAAAAAGGGATCGAACCAGAGACAATGCGCTGGCCAGACCGTTGCCGGACTTGGTTCTTTGGGGCTGGCGGAACCTTGGACCCTGTAACAGGGAAGTGTCAGTGGACGGACGAGCAACTGCAAACACCAGTCAAGAACCTTCGACACTATATTGATGCAGCGCAGTGAGGGACGTTCCTTCCAAACAGGGAGAAGGACGAGCTCACAATGGCCCTTGGGAATCCCGAGCACCCTGGACGGACACGAGGCACGCCAGGCTCCATTCCGTGGAAGGTTGGTTTTCCGGACGCAGGGGGTTACAAAACCCACGAGAGGAGGAAGAAACTGGAGCAGGGCCAACTGCAGGCGCTGCACGAAAGGGTAATGGGGCTAGAGGAACGAGAAGAGTAACGAGAAGTAGCAGATCATAGCAAACGACTTGCCGAAGCTTCCCCCAAAGCTACCCCGCCATCTCAGCGGAGAAGCAGCGTGGCTTCCACCGAGCTGCTTCAGCTGGAGCATGTCTTGGAGGCTCCTGCCAGCTATCCCGTGGATGCTATCACGGAGTCTCAAAATTGCCACATTATGACGCGATGGATGAATTTGAAGGTCAAGGCGGCTGTTGGCTCTATTTATCCTACTGAACACGGCGCAACTTTTCAATGCCGGCCGATTCCAGAAGGATATGCTAGGGTGATGGTGGATGAAATAACGGAGGGATTTGAGGACCTCCAGCCTGACCACCCTACCGGTGAAGGGGAGACTAGGCTGGGTTCTGCTCTGAAGACTCCATGCCTATGGCAGAAGGAGCTCATCAACCTTTTGAACTGGACGCCTTCGCCTCCTCCTCCTCCGCCGGCGAGTCAGGGCACTCCGCCTCCTCCACCGCCTCCTCCTCCGGCGAGTGACGATCAGGGCACGCGTGGCGGCACTCCGCCTCCTTCCTCGGCGCGTGGCGGCACTCCGCCTCCTCCTTCTCCGCCTCGCCAGCAAGGGCGGAAGAGACCCGCCGCCGCCCCGGCTGCTCCGGCGCGTCGTAGTCCTTCTCCTCCGCCTCGTAAGCAAGCACGAAAGAAGACAGACGCCCCAGCCGCTCCGTCTGCTCCGGCGTCTAGCAGCACAAGAAGAGAGAGGCAATACAGATACGGTCCACCTCTAAAGCCTCTAGAGAAGTTACCGTACGAGAGGACCAAGGAGGAAAACAATACGATCGTGCAGGCCCACGTGAAGGAGTTCTTTGAAGGGGTGAAAGCAAAGAGACATGCACCTCCGGAGGAGAAGGTAGATCCGGTGAAAGCAAAGCGCACTCTCGATGCCCTAAGGAAACCACCAAAGTCTCCGCCGAGAACCAACTATGAGCGCATTACTGAACAGACATATCTCCAAGCCAAGCGGTCGGGAACTACTATCAGTGATAAAAGGTTAAAAGAACAACGAGCAAAGGGGAAAAAAATTGCCCAGCTCGGCGAACAAGCATAGCAAACGTGCCCCCCGCTCAATGTGTCTAATCCTCCGGGGATGGTGGCCGGTTATGGCAATCTTGAAGATTACCTGCCTGACGATGCACTTCCCGATTTCATGGAGGTGGACGTATTCAGATACGAGTACGGGTAGCCTCTCGTCAAAGATGAAAAATCTCTGACAACAATGATGCGAAGATTCCATAGTTGGTACATGAAAACCTGCAGAGAGTCTGAGGGGACGAACAGTTTGTATCTGAACATTAAAGAGGAGCACGACCTCGTTTCAAATGATCTGTTGTGTGTTCAATTTGAAGAGTTCTTCGAGTTCTTCAATCAAAAGGCCCTCGATAAATTAATGATCTTTTGCTACTGCATGTAAGTACTATTTCTGTCATTAAGTCTCTATGTATAGCTCGGCTCTTTCATTGCATGTATTTATAATTAATTATCCTCAATATATTATGCAGATTGAAGATCGTCGAGTGCAAAAAAAATGAAATCTATGATATTGGGTTCATTAACACAAATATCATAGATGTATTTCTGGTTAAAAAGCGCGTCGAAGAGGCCGAGGACAACTTGCTACAATCGTTGATCAAAAATCAAAACAAAGATACCATACTCTTTCCTTACAACGGCCCGTGAGTGTTACTGTCGTGTGCATATTCGGTTTCCCTTATTACTCGAGCGAGGTTATAGTAATGTAATTGACGAGTTATGCATGCGTGCGCAGGTACCACTATATTCTTCTGGAGATTAAGCTTGAGCGTGGACTAGTAACCGTCTTAGACTCGAGACGGAAAGATCCCGAAAACTATGCGGACATCACTGAAATGCTCAGCAAGTAAGTTCAATCGATCATTATCGCACCATATCGGCAACTTTTTGTTCATTTCCTGATATCTCAAGTAATAATAATTATTTTCTTTGTCTTGCAGGGTTTGGAAACAGTTCACCGCACAAGCTCCGGGACTGCCGAAGGAGCTGCG
>NW_025245541.1:0-2620 GCF_018294505.1 Triticum aestivum
ATCTTCGTCCTATGCCTCCCGCCGATTGATAAACCTTAGGTCATCCACTTAAAGAAAATTTGCTACTGTCCTACAAAACTTTGCGCTTGGAGGCTCAACACGAGTCTACAAGAACAAGTTGTGTAGTAGACATAATGGAGCAGAGAGACGGATGATCCATGTGGGACGCTCCACCGTAGTTAAAAGCGACAAGTATGTTATTTGACGGATGTTGATCCTTCCTTTCCTGTTTTTTCAGTTGGATTGTCACTACCTGTTTCTTCCTGCTAGCTGCTCATATCAGGCAGAGTCTCGTCCCGCTCTGCTCACCTCATAGAACACACTTGTAGATGGGTGTAGCTTCTGAGCCGGAGTGTAATGTGGTCATTGCTTGAGTTGATAGCGTACTATTGGCGTCTCAATTGGCCTGGACTTTGCAGTTCAGCAGGTTTAGTACGTTAAAAAATGAGCTGCTGCTGCTTGTTCGATTTTGTCAGCAAAGATAGATACACACTGAGATTGAGATACATGTGATGTTAATTGAAAGCTGGTTGGCCATTTTTGTGATGGTGGTTGGGGAGCTAGTAGTTGGCTGCTGGAAGCACGATCTTAATAATTAATCGATACTAGCAGGAAGCAGGTGCTTGTTGCTGCGCCGGTCCCAATTAACAAACAGACTAAAAGGACAACGAAGCTTATAAGGTCCCGGCAAAACATATATCGTCTGATTTAATTAATAAGAGTAGATGTTGGGAAAATTGGTTGTTAATGACCCCGAGGTGGGTACAAGGTACCCAGAGCTCCTATGCAATCCACGCATGCACCCACTGACCAACGTACGTCCCGCTACGTTGCTAGTTTGGTGACAGATAGCACTGAGTTGTTGCTCTGAAGCTGCGTCCGTCGAACGTGGGTAAACAGTATTAGTAGATTCACAACGAGTATTTCCATGGTACTCATCACAGTTGCATGGAGCCCATGACTACGTGAGTACGTCCTTTTTACCGTGTCGTGCCAGCAAGTAGGTACTCTCGTGACACAGGTAAGATGAGAAACTAGAGACGACTCCATCTTGGGTAGGGTGTATAAGAACTGACCATGTGATGGATGGAGCACAAATGCACAAGGCCTCTTACTCTATTACTTACATAAAAAACATGTTTCTATCTCGCTCAGGTCAGTATGAGCAAGTTAAATTAAGTTGACGCGTGGCAACGGACGTGTTGCTTGCTCTCATCTGGACCGATCGGTAGCAGAGGCCTAACTAGATCAATGCCGGCTATGCATGTGCTCTTGGTTACTTGTCGTCCTTCTCATGCTGCATGGAGCCCCAGGACCATTTCTCTTGTATGGTGCCGTGTCGTTCAGATATAGCATACGGGTACAACATTGTTGCCATTTTAGGATAGCTCGTGAGGTCATATATAGCTGAGAAGAAAAATGCTAGTAATAACCGCTGGCTCGTACGTGCACGCATGTGCGTGCTTGGTCAGGAACAGTCCTTTGTCATTGTTTCTATCTCTCTCGGTGGAACATGTTAAACATGAGATATTGCAGGGATATAGATGGCAGCAAGGACTTGTCTTGCGCCATAGATAGAGTCCTTTTTCTGTTTAACCTTCTATCCCTATCTCTCTCTGTAATATCTCTGGTTGGTTGAATCCCAACCGAATCCCTCTGTACCCCTCGCGAGACACCCCTCGCTCGATCAATATAACCTGCGGGCTCTCCTTGTTGGAGAGTTGAGACGCTTCCATATCTTCCACATGGTATTCAGAACAGGCCCTTCCATCACATCTAGCTAGCTTCCATCAATCTCCCATCACCTCCCTCCCATCCTGTCGTCCTCTACCGTCCCCGTCACCTCCGGCCTCAACTACAACACCTCCGAGCCCCTCTCCCGGATGAACTATGTTCTCTGGAGAGCCCAAGCGCGATCCCAGATAATGGGCGCCGGCTTGTTTGGCTATTTAGATCAAACCCTACAGGAGCCTCCCAAAACCATCACTGCCAAAGACAAAGATGGCAAGGACCAGGTGATTCCAAACCCTGCCTATGCCCCCTGGCTGATCCAGGATCAACAAATCGTCGCTTATCTCCTCTGCAACTTGTCCAAAGAAGTCCTTGTCCAAGTTGCCTCGCTTGAATCCTCCAATGCGATATGGGCTGCACTGGCGGCTATGTTCTCTGCCGTCTCGCTGTCCCGCATCAACAACATCCGATCTGCGCTAACCAACGCGTAGAAAGGTACTCAGTCGGCCTCGGCATACTTCGGGCACATGCGCTCCCTCTCCGATGAGTTCGTGGCGGCGGGCAAACCACTCGGGGAGGGGGAGCTCATCTCCTTCATCGTCGCGGGCCTCGACATGGACTACCAGCCGATCATCTCCGCCCTCGACGTGCGCACTGAACCTGTCACCATCGACGCGCTCTTCTCCCTGGTGGCGAACTTCGATCAGCGGATCGAGATGTTCCATGGCGGTGGTGTTGGTGGCTTCAAGTCATCGGCAAACGCTGCATCTCGGGGTCGTCCAAACGCTGGCAAGGGCGGCTACCGCAACCAGAAGGGCGGCGATGGCGGTGCCTCCCGCGGAAACGGCGGTGGCTATGGTGCTTCTGGTGGCGGCAATTACGGCACCGG
>NW_025245542.1:0-2620 GCF_018294505.1 Triticum aestivum
GGAATATAACATCGACTGAGACATAACGAAGTCCAAGTCGATTGAGACTTAGCAAAGCTGTTTATTATTTTATTCTATTGTGCAAAGTACCACAAAGATTGCCTAAAGAACAATCTTTAGTGGCAACAGGTTTTCACCGCAAAATTGACTGTTGTCCCAGCTAGTAAATAAGTGATTCCTTGATTGTTTGAAGTCCAGTAAAAGCAGGTATTTATCACGGGACATGCAAGTTGCAAGTTTTTAACTGAATTTTTTGAATTTCTCACACACAATATACCACAACTAGTAACTTTATGACTGCAAATTCTTATTCTTTTTTCAGAAAAACGGGGGGGTGATCCCTGGTCCCATTAACCAGAATGAAACCACAGAGTAGCCTCGCAAACAGGTTCAAAGGTGCAAAAGAAGTACGCCAATTCTTATTCTCTATATATGTGCCTCGACTTGTCAGTTGTCATACATTATATGACTGCAATCTGTTAATCTACACAGAGATAATGATAAGAGGGAATGGAACGCTCAACTAGTGCTCTAACATTAGCAGTCCAGCTTTCTCCCTTCCAATAATTGTAATTGAAACCAAGGTGTATTATATTACGCCAATATATGAAAGGAATACTGACGACAATTTGACAGAATAAGTACAGGCTTGTTTCACAGTGGGAGACCAGTGCCAAGAATTTTCTTCAGAAAATACTCATGACAATCTGACAGAATAAGTTTTAATCTTGTAGCCTTTTAGGCCTAGCCTGCACATCGCATTAACAAATACGTAGTATTCACTGTAGAGTTTACTCTGAGCCACTTACCAGAGTTGGCCGCCGGCAACTCGCTCCACCGCCGCCCCCACGTCGGAACATGACCGCACCTGTCCCTACTCCTCTCCATCTTGCCGACACCGGTGGTCGGACTAGTCCACGTGCCGAGCTACGGGGAGGTCAGGGACTGCCAAAATTGAACTGGATTGGAGGGCTGGCCGGCGGCAAGGTATGGCTGCGATTTTGGGGCACTCCTATTTCTCGGTTTAAGCGAGCACAGGGGAAGCCTCGCGTCAGGGCACCCCAATATGGGCCCGGCCAGCAACGCGGGACTACAGCCTGTTTTATTTTTGTTTTTTTCCCTCTGTTTTCTCTTCTTTTTTTGTTTGATTTTTGTACTTTTCTTTATACTTTAATATATTCTAAAAATATATACAGAAAACACTCTCCAAAAACACATTTGAAAATGTTGAATAAGTATTAAAAATGTTGAAAAAGTATTTAAAAAATATTGAATGAATATTGGAAAATGTTGAACATGTATTTGACAAATGTTAAACATGTATTTGACAAATATTGACAAGTATTTGAAAAAATTTGAACAAGTATTTGACAATGTTAAATAAGTATTAGAAAAATTTAATAAGTATTCTAAAATATTGAATAAGTATTACAAAATGTTGAATGAGTATTTGAAAAATGTCGAGCATTTACTTAATTTTTTGAACAAGTATAAAATGTTGAAAAATATTTGAAAATGCTGAATAAGTATTAAAAATATTGAATGAGTATTTGAAAAATATTGAACATGTATTTGAAAAATAGTTGAATAAGTACTAAAATGTTGAACAATTATTTGAAAAATGTTGAATATGTGTTCGGACAATGTTGAATGTGCATACAAAAAATGATGATCACTTATTAAAAAAATGTTTTTGACATGTACGAAATTCTATAGTGAAAACAAAAACAAACATAAGAAAAAAGAAAAAATGGAGAAGAAATGTTAGACGTGTATTTGAATAATATTGTTGACATATATACAAAAAATAGAATAATAACTAAAAGAACAAACAAAAAGGAAAAAGAACAAAGAAACAAAATGCAAAAAGAATGAAAAACGGAGAAGAAGAAAAAGAATCAAAATAAAAGAAAGAAAAAGCAGAATAAAGAAAACCAAATAAAGCAGAAAAGAAATAAAAAATCTGTGAAAACTGAGAAAGAAAACAAAAAAAAACTGACTCAAATGGCTTAAAGACTGACGCGCCCCTAGTTCTAACCGTGAATGTAATCTGTTCGTATGGCTAGCAGCTCCGCCTACTATCCTAGTCGGTCAGGGATCGATTTCTGCTTCTCCACAAATAGTCGCCGCGGGCGATTTGGGGGATCCGTGCTGGAGACGACAAGGTCCAAGGACTGGTATATTCTTTCTACCCATTCTCCCTTGAGCTGGATCATATGAGGCCCAGGGCTCGATATAGGTATTGTCGGCCGTTACATTCTGCGTGTATCCTAACTGGGCCTTGGGCTGGACTATTTTTTTATAGTTCTTGCTTTCCATTCTCTCCATCAATAGCATTTTGTTTTACTAAAAAGAAAATCAGTAGCATGTTGTAATTGGCTCATTAGGTTAGCAGCTCGAATGTCGAGGCTCAGAATTTAGCGAACATTATATTGTTCTTTTTTTTTTGTCGTCGAGCTCTTTTTCTCTCTTTGAATTATTTCACAAGTGTGTGTTATAGATTTTTAATGTGATCGTTCCAACTAATAATCTTAAAAATTATTCAACAAAAATTACTTACCTTTTATTTGCTGATGCGATATAGCATTTTTTTATACTTATGGCCCCAAACTGCGACTTG
>NW_025245543.1:0-2620 GCF_018294505.1 Triticum aestivum
GGAACCTAGATGCTCATATTGGCTCCTACATATTCTACGAAGATCTTTATCGGTCAAACCGCATAACAACATACGTTGTTCCCTTTGTCATCGGTATGTTACTTGCCTGAGATTCGATCGTCGGTATCACAATACCTAGTTCAATCTCGTTACCGGCAAGTCTCTTTACTCGTTCCGTAATGCATCATCCCGTGACTAACTCATTAGTCACATTGCTTGCAAGGCTTATAGTGATGTGCATTACCGATAGGGCCCAGAGACACCTCTCCGACAATCGGAGTGACAAATCCTAATCTCGATCTATGCCAACTCAACAAGTACCATCGGAGACACCTGTAGAGCACCTTTATAATCACCCAGTTACGTTGTGACGTTTGGTAGCACACAAAGTGTTCCTCCGGTATTCGGGAGTTGCATAATCTTATAGTCATAGGAACATGTATAAGTCATGAAGAAAGCAATAGCAACATACTAAACGATCATCGTGCTAAGCTAATGGATGGGTCAAGTCAATCACATCATTCTCTAATGATGTGATCCCGTTCATCAAATGACAACTCATGTCTATGGCTAGGAAACTTAACCATCTTTGATTAACGAGCTAGTCAAGTAGAGGCATACTAGTGACATTCTGTATGTCTATGTATTCACACATGTACTAAGTTTCCGGTTAATACAATTCTAGCATGAATAATAAACATTTATCATGAAATAAGGAAATAAATAATAACTTTATTATTGCCTCTAGGGCATATTTCCTTCAGTCTCCCACTTGCACTAGAATCAATAATCTAGTTCACATCGCCATGTGATTTAACAACAATAGTTCACATCACCATGTGATTAACACCCATAGTTCACATCGTCATGTGACCAACACCCAAAGGGTTTACTAGAGTCAATAATCTAGTTCACAACGCTATGTGATTAACACCCAAAGAGTACTAAAGTGTGATCATGTTTTGCTTGTGAGAGAAGTTTAGTCAACGGGTCTGCCACATTCAGATCCGTATGTATTTTGCAAATTTCTATGTCTACAATGCTCTGCACGGAGTTACTCTAGCTAATTGCTCCCACTTTCAATATGTATCCAGATTGAGACTCAGAGTCATCCGGATCGGTGTAAATGCTTGCATTGACATAACTCTTTACGACGAACTCTTTATCACCTCCATAACCGACAAATATTTCCTTAGTCCTCTAAGGATAATTTTGACCAATGTCAAGTGATCTACTCCTAGATCACTATTGTACTCCCTTGACAAACATAGGGCAGGGTATACAATAGGTCTGGTACATATCATGGCATACTTTATAGAACCTATGGCTGAGGCATAGGGAATAACTTTCATTCTCTCTCTATCTTCTGCCGTGGTCGGGTTTTGAGTCTCACTCAACTTCACACCTAGCAACATAGGAAAGAACTCCTTCTTTGACTGTTCTATTTTGAACTACTTCAAAATCTTATCAAGGTATGTACTCATTGAAAAAACTTATCAAGCATCTTGATCTATCTCTATGGATCTTGATGCTCTATATGTAAGTAGCTGCACCGAGGTCTTTCTTTGAAAAACTCCTTTCAAACACTCCTTTATGCTTTCCAGAAAATTCTACATCATTTCCGATCAACAATATGTCACTCACATATACTTATCAGAAAGGTTGTAGTGCTCCCACTCACTTTCTTGTAAATACAGGCTTCACCGCAAGTCTGTATAGAACTATATGCTTTGATTAACTCATCAAAGCATATATTCCAACTCCGAGATGCTTGCACCAGTCCATTGATGGATCGCTGGAGCTTGCACACTTTGTTAGCACCTTTAGGATTGACAAAACCTTCTTGTTGTATCATATACAACTCTTCTTTAAGAAATCCATTAAGGAATGCAGTTTTGACATCCATTTGCCAGATTTCATCAAATGTGGCAGCGCGCGCACCGAATCAGCTCCCACGCCTCCTATGCGGTGTCGCAGTCTGCAACCTGCATCATAACATGATCTGGAATTGATTGAGACAGAGCAGCGAACGCCCCCTCGTCGGTGGCCTGATCAAACTCGCCGGAGCCCTCGATTGCCGAATAGACGCGCAGCGCCTTCATCAACACCTTCATCTTCACAGCCCACAAGTAGTTCGTGTCCGTCAGCATTGGATACTGAATGGGCACATTCGTGGCTCTCGACGGGGTAGCGAGCACCACAGCGCCGCCGTCCGCGTCGCTAGCGCCGGCCTTCCTGGCCGCTGGCGGCGTGTACTTTCCACCGCTCCCGCTCTTGTTCCCATCGCCTTTCGACGGAGAGGTGTCTCCCATCGCCGCCGCCAATCACCTCCTGCTGCAGCAGCCACCGCCAAACACCACAAGAACCCTAAAGAACCTAAGGCTCTGATGCCAATTGTCAGATTTTTAGACCAGAATCATACACACAATAGCTGGACTAATCACTCAACTAGGCCACGGTGGAGGAGATGAACACACAGAGACGAACGCGAGAGATTTTGTGACGCCTTAACTGCGTCTATTCTGGACTTCTTTCTTTTATTCAGAAGACAGAGCTATCCCCAACAGACTGCCCGATAAGATCGCCCACGATCCTTCTATCACGCGCCATCCCACGCAAT
>NW_025245544.1:0-2620 GCF_018294505.1 Triticum aestivum
TGTTCATAGGCTATTAGAAAGAGACAAATAGGAATAGCCAAACCAAGTGGTATCTGTTCATATCAGTATTAGAAGTAAAATAACTAAGAACAAGTGAGTATCCGTTCATGAGTAAAGTAACTGACCAAAGTAACAACTCCAGGATCAACTACACAGAACAGAGCAGTACAGGAGTATATATACTTCACAAATACACATAGATGGTCACTGACCAAAACCCTGACACGGCAAGAATCCATCACAGAGAGCTCCAATACAAGTTGATGCTCATCTACAGCAGCTAACCACAGCTAATAGAGCCTCACATCCAAAAAGATCAAGAGCTATGCATTAGATAGATCAGGAGGGGAGCAAGGAGAAGCTCACCAAAAGGAGTTGTAGACGAAGCAGGATGCAGCCACACCATCACTATGGTGTGACCAGCATCACAACCAACACCACCACAACAAGTCGGAGCTTGCCGGAGAGCACCACAACGGCGGTGCCAGTGAGAGCACGGGCACGAAGGCGCCAACCAGGGGCACCACAGCACGAAGGCGCCACCCGGGGGCACCACCGCGCCACGGCACATCCAGCACCGCCAGAGGATCCTCACGGCGACCGGACCTAAATGCGGTCCGTCCACTTTGGTTGCACATGCCAAATCAGCGATGAATGAGCTACTTTTCCCGCATAGCAAGCAAACACTCCATTCAATAGAAGAAAGGCCGGTTTCACAGAAGCAAAGATTAAAGGTAGAGTGTTCGGAAGCAATGAATGATCGATTTGGCATAAGCAAGACCAAACCAAAACCATGGCAGAAACTAAATTGACAACACATGATGATGCCTCCGAAGTAGATAAGGACAACACAAGTTTTACCTATACACAACACAACGATCACTATACGAAATAGTAAGCATTTATAGTTTCCTTGTGTTTGATTGATTGACACTCATTATTAACAAGTCAAGTTAAATCCCTGCAGCATATGTAGTAAGGACCCTATCAAATCGAGCTAACCACGGCAACCCTCAAGCAGAGTAAACCGATTTATGGCACAATTATAGAAGTGAACAACTGAGTCCTCCTCAACCATTATTGCATATGCAGCAAAAACAAGATTGATAATTTTTCTTGTTTGGTTTAGAACTTGAGTGGACGGGTGCAAGGCAGGAAAAGAAGAAATCCAAGAGGGGAGGAGAGGAGAAGGGGCGGACCTGGATGGCGTTGGGGCAGTGGTGGAGCTGCGTCCTCCATGGCGTCCTTCCCGTCCATGGCGTCCTTCCCGTCCATGGCTTCCCGGCGTGATGGTTCTGTGAGGGAGAGGAGACGCGACGCGACGCAGTGAGAAAGAGAGGGATGGATGTGACGAGGAGGAGTGAAGAGACTCACCTGAGTCACCGGAGCAACACCGGAGCCACGCCGGCGATGTGGTGGCCGAAACCCTAGCCGCAGGGGAGGGTCACACGTGGTTGCTGGAGGACGCGCGAGTCAGATCTGGTCGGAGGGGATGGAGGAGCGGGGCGAGGGGGTCACATGGGTGTGCTGGGCGGCGTCGAATCCCGTCGGAGCTCGCCGAAATCGGCCGCCGTAGGTGCTCGCGCGAGGGAGAGGGAGAGATGAGCGGGAGAGAGAGAGAGAGGGGAGAAAGAGAGAGGAGGTGGGGGCCGTGCGGAGAGAGGGGAGACAGAGAGAGGAGGTGGGGGTCAACGATTTTCTTTGTACCCGTAAAAAAAGAGATAGCCCCACCTCTTTGTCGTCCGCCAGCACATGGTAAAGATTCTTTGCCATCTGCTGGCAGACAACAAATAATTGGCTGATGGTAACTGGCGTCTTTGCCGTCTGTCAGTTCTTTGCCGTCTGTTTTTTGCAAGCAGACGGCAAAGTGCCTCTTTGCCGTCTGCCAGCTGACGACAAAGAACTGGCAGACGGCAAATAAGCTGATTCCAGTAGTGTCTCTTATCTGATCATGAGAAGCTTTCTTATGAATTTCTTCAAAGAAAGCAAGATCTTGAGAAGCTAAGAGTGAGTTATGAAGATCTTCAGAAGGAGCGCGATTCATTGCTAGCTCAACAAATCAGCGCTTCTCAGGAAGAATTTGTTCCTCCATGCTTAAAGTGCATTGAACGTGAATCTGCTAATTCTTCACCTGAATGTTCAAATGCTTCAACTGTTACAAATTCTTCACCTTTCTCTGCTATCACTAATTCCTCATCTGAGGACATTGCTAGTACTACTAATGATGCAGGGCTGAAGGAATTGTACACGACAGGCATGTACAAAAGCCTCAAAGGGCATCAGATTCTCTGTGATGTGCTCAAAAAGCAGATCCTCAACAGAAACCCTAGGAAAGAGGGTATTGCCTTTGAAAGGAAACTCAATTCTGACGGAACATATTGGAAGCCTGAGCAGTACCCCGAAACCTCATGGGTTGCTACAAAGGGACCTCCAGTTGATCCATCTAACTTATCTGGCTTTACATGTGAATCTCCTCATTCTTCTGATGAGTCACTTGACTCCAACTATAAACTGTTCAAAAATCAGAATGGTGAAGTATTTGCTAGGTATGTTGGCACTAACTGCAGGAACGGTTCTCCTATGAAGAAAATCTGGGTTCCCAATAAGTGCCTTGAAAGTC
>NW_025245545.1:0-2620 GCF_018294505.1 Triticum aestivum
GAGGAAATCTACATGCAACAGCCTGATGGCTTTGTGATAGATGGTCAGGAAAGAAAGGTGTGTAGGTTGATAAAATCTTTATATGGCCTGAAACAAGCACCTAAGCAATGGCATGATAAGTTTAATACAACTCTGACATCTGTTGGGTTCGTTGTTAATGAGGCTGACAAATGTGTATACTATCGCCATGGTGGGGGCGAAGGAGTTATACTGTGCTTGTATGTTGATGACATACTGATATTCGGAACAAACCTCAAAGTCATTGAGGAGGTCAAATCGTTTCTATCTCAGAACTTTGAGATGAAAGACCTTGGTGTGGCTGATGTTATCTTGAACATCAAGCTACTGAGAGATAATGAGGGTGGGATCACGCTTCTGCAATCCCATTACGTTGAGAAGGTGTTGAGTCGTTTTGGATATTCGGACTGCACACCATCTCAAACACCATATGATCCTAGCGTATTGATTCGAAAGTCCAAAGGCATGGCTAAAGATCAATTGAGATACTCTCAAATCATTGGTTCACTGATGTACCTAGCGAGTGCAACGAGGCCTGACATCGCGTTTGCTGTGAGCAAACTGAGCCGGTTTGTTTCCAAACCGGGTGATGTACATTGGCATGCTGTTGAGAGAGTTATGTGCTATCTGAAAGGTACTATGAACTATGGACTTCACTATACCGGATACCCTTCGGTACTTGAAGGGTATAGTGATGCGAATTGGATCTCTGATGCTGATGAGATGAAGGCCACAACTGGGTATATGTTTACTCTTGGAGGTGGCGCTGTTTCCTGGAAGTCTTGCAAGCAAACGATCTTAACGAGATCGACAATGGAAGCAGAATTAACGGCATTAGACACATCTGGTGTTGAAGCGAGATGGCTTCGAGATCTTTTGATGGACTTGCCATTGGTTGATAAACCGGTTCCGGCTATCCTTATGAACTGTGACAATCAGACTGTCATCACTAAGGTGAAGAGTTCAAAGGACAACATGAAGTCCACCAAACACATAAGAATGAGATTAAAAGCTGTCAGAAAATTAAGAAACTCCGGAGTGATAGCGTTGGACTATGTCCATACGGCTAAGAATCTGGCAGATCCCTTTACAAAAGGGCTATCACGTGTTGTGATAGATAATGCATCGAGGGAGATGGGTATGAGACCCACATGAGTTGCCATGGTGGTAACCCAACCTATATGATCGGAGATCCCGTGAACTAGGACCTGGGAAAACAAGCCAGTGGTGAACTGAGGAGAGTAACTATACTAACCCATTCCGTTGGAGATGCAATACTCTCGATACTGTATGGTAGGATGACTACGGTCTCAATGTGTTACAAAGCTTATAAAAGCAAGATGCTATCCTACAGAGCGATCTTTGGAGGAACACACCTATATGAGCCCGACTGCTGGTCACAGTCTATGAGATTGGGGTGATCTCTAGTAAGCTCATGAATAGGCCAGGAGTGTGACTTATATGCTCCACCCGAGGGGTCAGCCTTCGGCAGCCTAGTACTAGTAAGACATGTAGTGAAACTTCTTTACGCCAAACTGACAATTCAAGGCATAGTCCATTGTTCAGTTGTGAAGGAGTGTAGCCACTTGTTCTAGGTGAAGTTCAACCTTAACAGGTCTTTACTGAAACACTGGTATATAGAAACAGCAATTGGAACAGAGGACACAATGGGCCCTCGAGATCTGGTGGGGGATTGCTGAAATCTGAGATGGGCTCTAGGCCCATATTGCAATTTCTGAAAAATCTCTAAGGGCCCATGTGGGTTATATGGCACTAGGTGTGGTGGGAAGTTTAGTCCCACCCCGGAAGTAGAAGGAGAGTTGGAGTGGTTTATAAGGGTTTCTCTTCTACATGCTATTGGAGCTTGAGAAGAGAAGAGGCCCTCGCGCACTCCTCCTCCGCCGCCCGCCTCGCCATGCCACGCCTCGTCACGACGCGCCGCGGGTTGCGGGATTGAGCCGAGCCGAGCTCACACCTACGCGCTTATTTTTGCCAGTCAGTAACGGAGAGTTTTCTGACAGCTGGGCCACGATCTGAGACGTCGGATCGTGGGCTGTCACAGACTCGGACGTGGGTCGAGCCCACGTCTCTCCACGCGGCTGCGCCTATAAGTATGCGGTGTCTCCTAACCCTAGCCGCCATGAACAGATCACATCTGCTCACGCGCACGCCCACCGTCGTTCCTTTGCTGCTGCTGCCGCCGGTGACTCCATCCCGTCCGCCACGTACACGGTCGACGGGAGAGCAGGTCTCCGAAACCACGCCCTTCTGGTTCCTGTATGGGGTGAGGGGCGAATAGGTTTTTGGGCAGCGATTACGCGACTGCTCGCTTCCGATCGTCTACTTCCTCTACGTCCGCGTCGCCTTCGTCATCACCATGTCCACCGACGCCGACCGTGCCGCCGCCGAGAAAGCTGAAGCCGACAAGAAGGTCGCCGAGGACGCCGCTGCTGCCACCAAAGCCGCGGCCTCTGCGTGGCCTACTGGAGGGTATAACTCGTTTATCCCGCTCCTGATTATTTTCATATTAGCAGTACTAGCAGTATGTGTAGATTTGTCTACTGTTTGCTTAGTACGTGCATGTTTAGATCAGAGTGAGTAC
>NW_025245546.1:0-2620 GCF_018294505.1 Triticum aestivum
CAATATTTTCCTCCCACATTGATTGGAGGCGAGGTTTCATGATCATGCTTAGCATGACGACCCAAAGAAAGGAACCGATAGCGGGACTTTTTTCTTTGCAAGACATTTCTTATGATAAACAGTAATATAGCATATCTCTTTGCATACCCTTGTTTATAAAACTGTATGGCCGGATTGCCTTGTTTGTCGTAAATCTTTTCCCTCATAAAGGCTTTATAAAGTAGGACAAACACTCCCCAGCTTCTAGCCGAGGAGGTTGAAGCTGATGGTCGGTCAACAAAGTTTTGTACAGTGCGGATCCGAGCATTAATGATGTAAAGTATTTGGATACATAGAATCATTACACATAATTTATGATTTTACTCTAGATATCGATCCTTAATTCAGCCAACCGCGCCTGCATTACGGCTCGGGGGCTACTGGGCTTCGGGCTTATCATTCACTAATATTAAAGGGGCACATCAATCCCCTGATCTGGTGTTGCCACCCGACCAGTGGCTCGGGAGCTACTGCATTGCCTATTCAACACAAAAAATTCAAAGTGCTCAGTGTCCGGCATGACCGAACTATGGACAAGCGCATCTTCGGACAACAATAAGTACCATCTGGGACTTCTCCGACATCAAGCTAATATATCATGGCGACTTCTCACAACCTCTCTCAGGAGCCCGTTCACCGATCACTATTTCTCTACTATATTACACTGGATTTCTATTCCTAAGTATGTTGCCCAGCTGGGAATTGATCCTCAGGCTGATTTTACAAAGCGACCTAAGTCTCAGGGGCTACTAGGGTCAGCGCTTTGATTTTATCCTTTAGGTGCATCTCGGACATTTGGCCAACATGCACCTTGAGGGATACTGACTATACATCTTGGCACAGAATACATTGCACAATTCGGAATCAAAACAATCAACCCATGACTGAGGTGTTGAACCACCTCGAAAGCATTTTGGGATATACCTCGGATGCAAGTGGCTGGCTCCATAGAGGGCATTTCTGACATTAAGCTCGGCTAAACTCCTTCATCCTTTTCTTTTAACCAAGGTGATCTATGACACCTCGAATACAGTCCGGCGTTGGAGCTTGGACATAGTCTGGCGTTGGAGCTCGGATACATTCCGGCGTTGGAGCTCGGAAGTGGTCCGGCATTGGTGCTCGACTGCAATAGATACCTTGAATGTCGTCCGGCGTTGGAGCTCGGATGCAAGAGGACACTGCCGCACGACAAACACTTCAAACCCGATGTGTGGCATAAAAATAACAAGGCATTGATAAAGGCCGAAGACTTAAAGGGCTCCTCGGATACCCGACGTGTGAGATCTTCAGATTTAGCTCGACAATCCTCAAGATAGAAGATGGGAAGATTTGTTGAACTAGTTTTCTAGACTGACGACCGAAGACGAAGAACAGTTCGGAAGAACCGAGGAGCGTCCCCAACTTGAACACCGGTTCAGGGGGCTACTGACGGTGTCCTGGAACAGGGGATACTCACCACGTCGTCTCCCATGCAGTTGGATTGGGCCGAGGACCCCCATGGACGTTTACTCATGGGCCAGTTCAGACATCCGATGTATACACGAGGAAGATTCCACAAGACTTGGTGATCAAGACAAGGACTCCTCTCCACCAACATATTTGACTAGGACTCTTGTTATCCTAGGCCTCTGGTACATTATATAAACTGAGGCAAGGCTAGTCGATAGATTATTATGGCATATTCATCATACCCTTAGGTTTTAATCACAACATATGATCTCACGGTAGATCAACTTTGTACTTGATACTCCATTAATATAACAAGAGCAGGACGTAGGGTTTTACCTCCATCAAGAGGGCCTGAACCTGGGTAAAACATCGTCTCCTTCGTTCTTGTTACCATTGATCTGAGAATCCATAGCTCGGGACCCCCTACCTCGAGATCTACCGGTTTTGACACTAACACCCACCAAATAAATCTCCATCTTTAGCATTAAGATTTAAAACCTCCATGCAATAATAGCCCCCAAGTTATATCGCTTATCACCCAACACTGCACACTTGATGACACTAAGATCCGATGCACGAAGGTGTCTATGATCATGTTTAACATTAATGCATCTGCTTATAAAGAGGGAAAAATAATGTATGGCAAGAAAATGAATTCTCCCCATGGAGGCTTGTGTGATATTTCTAGTTTCTCCCACAGTGATGCTAGCAAAGAAATCATTGTATTCAGATTTGTGAGGTTCACTATGAATGCCCCACTATGGGATTTTGCAAGCGGTATTAAAATCTTCAAGGTCCATGGTATATGATTCGTCACAAAGATCAAATAAAACAGTATGGGTATTACGTTTAGATGTAAATTCAAACCTTCGCACAAAGGAATCGGTGAGGTAATAGTATTGTAGGCACTTGTCTGACACGAATTCCTCAAGATCAGGATTCTGTACATACGCATCAAATTCATCCTTGAAGCCTGCATGAACCATAAATTCATCTAACGGCCATTCACAAGGCCGCACTTGAGCTTCCCTTGGTTGTTCAAGGTCCGACTCATGTATCGCGAGCCTCGGTGCTTGCTTCCTCGAAGAACCACCGTGGTACATTTTCCCAGACATTTTTCTTCCTTTGAAAA
>NW_025245547.1:0-2620 GCF_018294505.1 Triticum aestivum
TTGTTCTGAAAGCCTGGGTTGGGTGGGTGGGAGAAACCACTGCCACCTTTGCTCTTCTGCTGATACGGCTGACGGAACGGAGGAGGAGGAAGCCAATACTTCTGCTGCTTGACCACTTGAGTAGAGGAAGAAGGAGTAACATCTCTGGCGCGCTTCCTGGAAGCATCACACCTCAACTGAGCCGCCTCTTGCTTCAGTGCCATGTTGTAGAACTCATCGTATCTCAACGGCTCAAAGAGGACAAGAGCGAGCTGAATTTCCTCACGAAGACCACCCCTGAACTGATAGATCATACTCTTCTCATCAGGAACATCCTGCTTGGCAAAACGAGCGAGCTTCTGGAACAACTTGTTGTAGTCATAGACAGACAAAGAGCCTTGCTTCAGATTGCGGAATTCCTGACGCTTACTCTCAACCACACTTTGAGGGATGTGATGAGCGCGGAAATCTTGACGGAAATCGTCCCAAGTGATCAGACGTCCACCTCTGGAATCCTTGTACTGCTGGAACCATTCTGCAGCCTGATCTTTGAGCTGGAAAGAAGCGAACTTGACGAAATCTTCAGGCCTGACGTTGCTGCATTCAAAATGCTTGCCCAGATCCACTAGCCAATCGTCAGCATCGGTAGCCTCAACACAACCGCTGAACGTCCTTGGGCCATTAGCAAGGAACTGGTTCAGAGTAGCAAAGTGGTGCTGATTGTGGCCTTGATTCCCTTGACTGCCTTGATTGCGCTCTTGAAGGATCTGCATGATCAACTGTGTGTTTGCATTAGTAGCGGCCATCACAGCTTGCCATGCTTCCGGAGGAGGCGGAGGTGGAGGCGGATCAGGATTCGGAGTCGTGCGCGTTGGAGGAGCCATCCTGAAGAGGTTGCCCACCATTAGCACATAGATAGACAGCAATATTGAAGCTGAAACCAACGGAATGAAAATTGCAACATATAGTCTTAACATCCGAACAAAATGAACGAATGCATTCCTCTTCAAATGGTCACATATCCACAAATTGAGAAGCCACGAAGAATTAAGGTAGAGAAATAAATCAACAAGGTACGGATC
Organism: Triticum aestivum; assembly: GCF_018294505.1. NCBI lineage: Eukaryota > Viridiplantae > Streptophyta > Magnoliopsida > Poales > Poaceae > Triticum > Triticum aestivum. The sequence continues at coordinate 1,062 of NW_025245547.1, forward strand.
AAGAACGAATAATCGGTAAGAAATCCCAATCTCAAACCAATATCCGTGGAAGAAGAACTAGAGCTACTAGAATTCCCACCTATGAAACTCCCGAACCTTTACGGTTATGCAATCAGGTGTTGGGGATACAGGGGAAGCACAATATCTCACCCAAACTAGCAAATCCTACATCCAGCTGTATCCATCCTTCAACACATAACCAGGAAAACTTCGGAAACCATCTACCTCAACCTTCGAAAAGCATCCGTTATACAAGTTATGGCGATACTCCCGAACTCCCGCCCCAGTACTGGGTGGCGTCGAGGTTATCTCACCAACGAACTGCATAAAAGAGATTTTCGATGTCGGCGAACATATCTCAAGTATACCAGAATTGCAACGATAAAATTGTGACGACAACACCTCGGAGCTCAACTCCCCGGGACACTGCCACAACCCCTAAAGACAGGAGGCACCAAGAACAACGTTCTCATCACAAAACCATCGGAACAAAACCAAGATACTCGCGTGATCCTAAAAAAATTTTTAGTGAAATTTTAGAAGAGAAGAGTCAAAACTCTACGCCAGGATGCCTTACCAGAGCGATGAGGAGACTGGGAAGTAAAAAGAATTCCTAAGCTCTCCGATATATAATTCCTAAGGACTCAAAACATTTTTCTAGACACAACTCGGCTGCTAAAACGATCAAGCAATGGGGCTCCTAAGGTCAGGGAAGGCTCTGATTACCAACTTGTAACGCCCTCGATGCGGCTATAACTCCCACGTGTCGAGGCACGACTTAGAGGCATAACCGCATTGAAAGCAATGTCGCAAGTCAGGCAATCATTACAACATCCCATGTAATATATAATAAAAGGGGGAGATAACATAGTTGGCTTACACTCGCCACGTCACCTCAGAGTACATAAATAACATCCATCAAGCAAACACTCATGGCCCGACTACGGCGCCAAAATAGAAAAGACCCCCAACATGCGACAAGGTCCTGAATCGATAACCCCAACTAGGCACCACTACTGATCATCTGGAAAGGACACGTAGTAACGCTGAGAGTCCTCGTCGAACTCCCACCTGAGCTCGTAATCGTCAACTGGAGCAGAATCACCTGGACCTGCATCTGGAGTTGTAGTATCTGTGAGCCACAGGGACTTAGCAATCTCACACCCACGCGATCAAAACTATTTAAGCTCATAGGAATGGACAAGGCAAAATATATGTGGAGCTGCAGCAAGCGACTAGCATATGTGGTGGCTAACTTATACGCAAAAGAGAGCGAGAAGAGAGGGCGAAGCACGAGCGAGAAGCTAAAGGAACACCCTGCGCAAGCATAACTCCAACACCGTGTCCACTTCCCGGACTCCGCCGAGAAGGGGCCATCACGGTAACACACACGGTTGATTCTTTTTAATTAAGTTTAGTTCAAGTCATCTACAACCGGACATTAACAAATTCCCATCTGCCCATAACCGCGGGCACGGCTTTCGAAAGATCAATCCCTGCAGGGGAGTCCCAACTTAGCCCATAACAAGCTCTCACGGTCAACGAAGGAATAGACCTCC
>NW_025245548.1:0-2620 GCF_018294505.1 Triticum aestivum
TTGTTCTGAAAGCCTGGGTTGGGTGGGTGGGAGAAACCACTGCCACCTTTGCTCTTCTGCTGATACGGCTGACGGAACGGAGGAGGAGGAAGCCAATACTTCTGCTGCTTGACCACTTGAGTAGAGGAAGAAGGAGTAACATCTCTGGCGCGCTTCCTGGAAGCATCACACCTCAACTGAGCCGCCTCTTGCTTCAGTGCCATGTTGTAGAACTCATCGTATCTCAACGGCTCAAAGAGGACAAGAGCGAGCTGAATTTCCTCACGAAGACCACCCCTGAACTGATAGATCATACTCTTCTCATCAGGAACATCCTGCTTGGCAAAACGAGCGAGCTTCTGGAACAACTTGTTGTAGTCATAGACAGACAAAGAGCCTTGCTTCAGATTGCGGAATTCCTGACGCTTACTCTCAACCACACTTTGAGGGATGTGATGAGCGCGGAAATCTTGACGGAAATCGTCCCAAGTGATCAGACGTCCACCTCTGGAATCCTTGTACTGCTGGAACCATTCTGCAGCCTGATCTTTGAGCTGGAAAGAAGCGAACTTGACGAAATCTTCAGGCCTGACGTTGCTGCATTCAAAATGCTTGCCCAGATCCACTAGCCAATCGTCAGCATCGGTAGCCTCAACACAACCGCTGAACGTCCTTGGGCCATTAGCAAGGAACTGGTTCAGAGTAGCAAAGTGGTGCTGATTGTGGCCTTGATTCCCTTGACTGCCTTGATTGCGCTCTTGAAGGATCTGCATGATCAACTGTGTGTTTGCATTAGTAGCGGCCATCACAGCTTGCCATGCTTCCGGAGGAGGCGGAGGTGGAGGCGGATCAGGATTCGGAGTCGTGCGCGTTGGAGGAGCCATCCTGAAGAGGTTGCCCACCATTAGCACATAGATAGACAGCAATATTGAAGCTGAAACCAACGGAATGAAAATTGCAACATATAGTCTTAACATCCGAACAAAATGAACGAATGCATTCCTCTTCAAATGGTCACATATCCACAAATTGAGAAGCCACGAAGAATTAAGGTAGAGAAATAAATCAACAAGGTACGGATCAAGAACGAATAATCGGTAAGAAATCCCAATCTCAAACCAATATCCGTGGAAGAAGAACTAGAGCTACTAGAATTCCCACCTATGAAACTCCCGAACCTTTACGGTTATGCAATCAGGTGTTGGGGATACAGGGGAAGCACAATATCTCACCCAAACTAGCAAATCCTACATCCAGCTGTATCCATCCTTCAACACATAACCAGGAAAACTTCGGAAACCATCTACCTCAACCTTCGAAAAGCATCCGTTATACAAGTTATGGCGATACTCCCGAACTCCCGCCCCAGTACTGGGTGGCGTCGAGGTTATCTCACCAACGAACTGCATAAAAGAGATTTTCGATGTCGGCGAACATATCTCAAGTATACCAGAATTGCAACGATAAAATTGTGACGACAACACCTCGGAGCTCAACTCCCCGGGACACTGCCACAACCCCTAAAGACAGGAGGCACCAAGAACAACGTTCTCGTCACAAAACCATCGGAACAAAACCAAGATACTCGCGTGATCCTAAAAAATTTTTTAGTGAAATTTTAGAAGAGAAGAGTCAAAACTCTACGCCAGGATGCCTTACCAGAGCGATGAGGAGACTGGGAAGTAAAAAGAATTCCTAAGCTCTCCGATATATAATTCCTAAGGACTCAAAACATTTTTCTAGACACAACTCGGCTGCTAAAACGATCAAGCAATGGGGCTCCTAAGGTCAGGGAAGGCTCTGATTACCAACTTGTAACGCCCTCGATGCGGCTATAACTCCCACGTGTCGAGGCACGACTTAGAGGCATAACCGCATTGAAAGCAATGTCGCAAGTCAGGCAATCATTACAACATCCCATGTAATATATAATAAAAGGGGGAGATAACATAGTTGGCTTACACTCGCCACGTCACCTCAGAGTACATAAATAACATCCATCAAGCAAACACTCATGGCCCGACTACGGCGCCAAAATAGAAAAGACCCCCAACATGCGACAAGGTCCTGAATCGATAACCCCAACTAGGCACCACTACTGATCATCTGGAAAGGACACGTAGTAACGCTGAGAGTCCTCGTCGAACTCCCACCTGAGCTCGTAATCGTCAACTGGAGCAGAATCACCTGGACCTGCATCTGGAGTTGTAGTATCTGTGAGCCACAGGGACTTAGCAATCTCACACCCACGCGATCAAAACTATTTAAGCTCATAGGAATGGACAAGGCAAAATATATGTGGAGCTGCAGCAAGCGACTAGCATATGTGGTGGCTAACTTATACGCAAAAGAGAGCGAGAAGAGAGGGCGAAGCACGAGCGAGAAGCTAAAGGAACACCCTGCGCAAGCATAACTCCAACACCGTGTCCACTTCCCGGACTCCGCCGAGAAGGGGCCATCACGGTAACACACACGGTTGATTCTTTTTAATTAAGTTTAGTTCAAGTCATCTACAACCGGACATTAACAAATTCCCATCTGCCCATAACCGCGGGCACGGCTTTCGAAAGATCAATCCCTGCAGGGGAGTCCCAACTTAGCCCATAACAAGCTCTCACGGTCAACGAAGGAATAGACCTCC
>NW_025245549.1:0-2620 GCF_018294505.1 Triticum aestivum
CTTCTTCCCTGCTGCGGCACTCTAGGCGGACGCTTCCTTAGTGGTTTGGCTGTTGGTTTGACTGGCCTGCGTGCCATGATAGGCTGGTTGCCTTGTACCGTATTTCTTATTCGATTCTGTTAAACTTTTGTGGTTCCTTGGTTTGGTTGTGACTCTGCTTGATGGTTTTATTTATAAAGTCGGGCTATCACCTTTTCTCTAAAAAAAGTATACCCCTTGTAATCTGAACCGTGAACGTGAGATCAAAGTAATAAAACTATTGACGGGAACGACACGCTCCCGTGGCAATATCTCGGCTTCTCCTGCCGCTAGTCTCGCGCGTGTCCGGTGAATTTGTACGTATGCGCGTACGTGCTTGTCCGGGACGGCTGCTTGCTAGCTTGGCTAGCTTTTGCATTGCGTAGGCGATCAATCGAGTCAGCTTCGCTTCGTCCTTGTTTGTCGTCGATTATCACCGTCATTGAAAAGTACTCGACGTCCGGTCTGGACCAACATATATTTCAACAGTTTTGATATTGGCAATTGTGAGTTGGCCGGATGAATCAATGTAACACCCCAAAAATTTAACCAGGTTTTTGCTATTTAAAATTTTGCCAAGAGTTAAAAAATTTGCCTGCAAGAATATTTCTGTTGATTTTAAAACCTTTCTTATTAAGGATTTTTTTTCAAGTGGATCCTTCCAAAACTTATTGAACTTCTATGCCATCTCATTAAAACAATTTTCTAATCAGTAGGATTATTTATTAAATTATTTCACCCTGAGTTATATTCTTTAAATGACTGGTTTGAGTTTTGGAGCTATTTTTGTACTACAACCATTTGATAAAATTAACTAAAAATTTCACCAAAATTTGGAGATGTCATGTGATGCCTCTAAATCACTTTTATGCAATAATATAGTGCATTTATTGCATATTTTGAGTGCTACACATGTTTTTCTTCTCTGGTCCAGTAGGCATTTTTACACTGCAACCCTTTTAAATATTTGTTTCTAGCTTCCACCAAAATTATGGGATGTCAGTAGCAGCATATGATTCCATTATATGCTTAGATCCAAGGATGTTTTTTGAAATTTTGAGTGAATCAACCTCATCTCCATCCTGGTCCAACATGATGGTTTGTACATCAACCATATTATTGCTTGCTCTTTGGCCCTTGATTCTTTCTCCTACTTGTAGTCCTCCATGCTAAACCCCAAAGTCCAAGAGCATGCAACCATTGGCATATTTTTGGTTCAGGAAATAATGCCATTCACATCCTGTCCAGATTTGAAGTTCTGCAAAACTTGCACTAGCAAGTTTGTGCTTTTCACCAACTAACCTCACCACCCTCTTGTGCATCCAAGGAGACACTGATCTGGAAGATTTGACCCCTCCAAGAATAGCCTAGGTGCCTTTAGCATTTTGACAAACACCTGGAGTGCATGGACTGATTTGGCATGATCTCAAGTATACATTATGAACTTGGCCACCTGACCAAACCACCTTGTCCCTGGAGTTTCCCTCTATCCCTAGCCTAGTTATGTTGCTTGCCAACCTCACCTGTGACCTGTAGCGTGCCAAGGCATTGTGTCGAACACCTTCCGTGCGTGCACTGGACGCGCCCAGAGCACGCGTATTGCACGAGCGGTGCCCGAGCCGCCGCGTCACGCCCCGCACTCACCCCAGCCCGTGACCGACCGCAGCCAGCACGCCGTGTCCCCTTGCGCGCTGCATGCTCCCCCTCACCGCAACACGCCAAGCAGAGCCTCGCCGCGTCCCAGGCAAGCCAAGGACTAGCCGCCACGGCCGCCCGACAACCCTGCTCAAGCCAGCGCCGCCCAAGCCACCCCGGCTCGCCACCTGCCCCTGTGAGCAACGCAAGCTTATCCCCTCGCCCATCGGCTAGCTACCGTCGTTGCCACGATGCCCTGACGCTACAGGGAGGTGGTTCGCCGTCGTCCTTATCACCGGCCGCATCGAACCGACCTCCACCACCTATATAAGGGCCCCGGAGCTCAATCAAGTCCTCGATCAACCTCCAGTGATCCTCCTAGAGCTACCCTGGCCAGCATTCGAGGAGGGGAAGGCCTTCTTCCCCGAGTCCGGCCAGTTCGATCGCCGCCAAGCCCCGGTCGGTTCCGTCACCACCAGGGCCTCTCCCTCTCCAATCTCTCCACCAAGAACTCCCCCTCCCTCTCGCGAGTGCAACCCCTCGATCAATTTTTGGTCGGAGACCACCGCAGCCCAAAAAATCACTTTGTTCCCGAAGCCCCCTCCGCCGCGGAGCTCGCTGCCGGCGACTCCCTCCACCTCCGGCGACCCTGCGACCACCGGAAGGACCGCCTAGGAGTGGCGGATCCATTCCTGCTCTTAGATGCCCGCGAAAAGACGCCGTTCACCGGCGACGATCGCCGGACGCCCCGCCTCTGCTCGGGCAGAGAAGAGGAGGGAGTGGGGACTGGTCAAACCTGACCAGTGGGCCCCCTGGACCCACTGTCAGAGACCCAGCCTCGTCTCCACGCGTTTAAGTGGAAGGGTAAAGACCCCGAGTACGTCTCCCCGTTTTGAAGGCGTATTCTTCCCGAAACGTTTTCTTTTCTGTTTATTATTAAAAACAGATTTTGACCAAATCTTTGACT
>NW_025245550.1:0-2620 GCF_018294505.1 Triticum aestivum
CTTCTTCCCTGCTGCGGCACTCTAGGCGGACGCTTCCTTAGTGGTTTGGCTGTTGGTTTGACTGGCCTGCGTGCCATGATAGGCTGGTTGCCTTGTACCGTATTTCTTATTCGATTCTGTTAAACTTTTGTGGTTCCTTGGTTTGGTTGTGACTCTGCTTGATGGTTTTATTTATAAAGTCGGGCTATCACCTTTTCTCTAAAAAAAGTATACCCCTTGTAATCTGAACCGTGAACGTGAGATCAAAGTAATAAAACTATTGACGGGAACGACACGCTCCCGTGGCAATATCTCGGCTTCTCCTGCCGCTAGTCTCGCGCGTGTCCGGTGAATTTGTACGTATGCGCGTACGTGCTTGTCCGGGACGGCTGCTTGCTAGCTTGGCTAGCTTTTGCATTGCGTAGGCGATCAATCGAGTCAGCTTCGCTTCGTCCTTGTTTGTCGTCGATTATCACCGTCATTGAAAAGTACCCGACGTCCGGTCTGGACCAACATATATTTCAACAGTTTTGATATTGGCAATTGTGAGTTGGCCGGATGAATCAATGTAACACCCCAAAAATTTAACCAGGTTTTTGCTATTTAAAATTTTGCCAAGAGTTAAAAAATTTGCCTGCAAGAATATTTCTGTTGATTTTAAAACCTTTCTTATTAAGGATTTTTTTTCAAGTGGATCCTTCCAAAACTTATTGAACTTCTATGCCATCTCATTAAAACAATTTTCTAATCAGTAGGATTATTTATTAAATTATTTCACCCTGAGTTATATTCTATAAATGACTGGTTTGAGTTTTGGAGCTATTTTTGTACTACAACCATTTGATAAAATTAACTAAAAATTTCACCAAAATTTGGAGATGTCATGTGATGCCTCTAAATCACTTTTATGCAATAATATAGTGCATTTATTGCATATTTTGAGTGCTACACATGTTTTTCTTCTCTGGTCCAGTAGGCATTTTTACACTGCAACCCTTTTAAATATTTGTTTCTAGCTTCCACCAAAATTATGGGATGTCAGTAGCAGCATATGATTCCATTATATGCTTAGATCCAAGGATGTTTTTTGAAATTTTGAGTGAATCAACCTCATCTCCATCCTGGTCCAACATGATGGTTTGTACATCAACCATATTATTGCTTGCTCTTTGGCCCTTGATTCTTTCTCCTACTTGTAGTCCTCCATGCTAAACCCCAAAGTCCAAGAGCATGCAACCATTGGCATATTTTTGGTTCAGGAAATAATGCCATTCACATCCTGTCCAGATTTGAAGTTCTGCAAAACTTGCACTAGCAAGTTTGTGCTTTTCACCAACTAACCTCACCACCCTCTTGTGCATCCAAGGAGACACTGATCTGGAAGATTTGACCCCTCCAAGAATAGCCTAGGTGCCTTTAGCATTTTGACAAACACCTGGAGTGCATGGACTGATTTGGCATGATCTCAAGTATACATTATGAACTTGGCCACCTGACCAAACCACCTTGTCCCTGGAGTTTCCCTCTATCCCTAGCCTAGTTATGTTGCTTGCCAACCTCACCTGTGACCTGTAGCGTGCCAAGGCATTGTGTCGAACACCTTCCGTGCGTGCACTGGACGCGCCCAGAGCACGCGTATTGCACGAGCGGTGCCCGAGCCGCCGCGTCACGCCCCGCACTCACCCCAGCCCGTGACCGACCGCAGCCAGCACGCCGTGTCCCCTTGCGCGCTGCATGCTCCCCCTCACCGCAACACGCCAAGCAGAGCCTCGCCGCGTCCCAGGCAAGCCAAGGACTAGCCGCCACGGCCGCCCGACAACCCTGCTCAAGCCAGCGCCGCCCAAGCCACCCCGGCTCGCCACCTGCCCCTGTGAGCAACGCAAGCTTATCCCCTCGCCCATCGGCTAGCTACCGTCGTTGCCACGATGCCCTGACGCTACAGGGAGGTGGTTCGCCGTCGTCCTTATCACCGGCCGCATCGAACCGACCTCCACCACCTATATAAGGGCCCCGGAGCTCAATCAAGTCCTCGATCAACCTCCAGTGATCCTCCTAGAGCTACCCTGGCCAGCATTCGAGGAGGGGAAGGCCTTCTTCCCCGAGTCCGGCCAGTTCGATCGCCGCCAAGCCCCGGTCGGTTCCGTCACCACCAGGGCCTCTCCCTCTCCAATCTCTCCACCAAGAACTCCCCCTCCCTCTCGCGAGTGCAACCCCTCGATCAATTTTTGGTCGGAGACCACCGCAGCCCAAAAAATCACTTTGTTCCCGAAGCCCCCTCCGCCGCGGAGCTCGCTGCCGGCGACTCCCTCCACCTCCGGCGACCCTGCGACCACCGGAAGGACCGCCTAGGAGTGGCGGATCCATTCCTGCTCTTAGATGCCCGCGAAAAGACGCCGTTCACCGGCGACGATCGCCGGACGCCCCGCCTCTGCTCGGGCAGAGAAGAGGAGGGAGTGGGGACTGGTCAAACCTGACCAGTGGGCCCCCTGGACCCACTGTCAGAGACCCAGCCTCGTCTCCACGCGTTTAAGTGGAAGGGTAAAGACCCCGAGTACGTCTCCCCGTTTTGAAGGCGTATTCTTCCCGAAACGTTTTCTTTTCTGTTTATTATTAAAAACAGATTTTGACCAAATCTTTGACT
>NW_025245551.1:0-2620 GCF_018294505.1 Triticum aestivum
ACTACCTGTGTCGGGTTATCAAGAACATGAGCTTCTTCAATAGGTGAAGGATTAAGATCATATGTTTCTTCAACAGGCGGTAAATTAAGACCGTGTATTTCTTCAATAGGAGGTAAATTCTTAACATCTTCAGCTTTAATACCTTTTTCTTTCATAGATTTCTTTGCCTCTTGCATATCTTCAGGACTGAGAAATAGAACACCTCTCTTCTTCGGAGTTGGTTTAGGAATAGGCTCAGGAATTGGCTCAGGAGCTGGCTCCGGAAGTGTCCAATTATTTTCATTTGTCAACATAGTATTCAGTACAATTTCAGCTTCATCCGGTGTTCTTTCCCTGAAAACAGAACCAGCACAACTATCCAGGTAATCTCTGGAAGCATCGGTTAGTCCATTATAAAAGATATCAAGTATTTCATTTTTCTTAAGAGGATGATCAGGCAAAGCATTAAGTAACTTGAGAAGCCTCCCCCAAGCTTGTGGGAGACTCTCTTCTTCAATTTGCACAAAGTTGTATATTTCCCTCAAAGCAGCTTGTTTCTTATGAGCAGGGAAATATTTAGCGGAGAAGTAATAAATCATATCCTGGGGACTACGCACACAACCAGGATCAAGAGAATTAAACCATATCTTAGCATCACCCTTTAATGAGAACGGAAATATTTTAAGGATATAAAGGTAGTGAGATTTCTCATCATTAGTGAACAGGGTGGCTATATCATTTAATTTAGTAAGATGTGCCACAACAGTTTCAGATTCATAACCATGAAAAGGATCAGATTCAACCAAAGTAATTATATCAGGATCAACAGAGAATTCATAGTCCTTATCAGTAACACAGATAGGTGAAGTAGCAAAAGCAGGGTCAGGTTTCATTCTATCATTAAGAGATTGCTGCTTCCATTTAGCTAATAACCTCTTGAGTTCATATCTATCTTTGCAAGCTAAAATAGCTAAAGAAGCTTATTTATCAAAAACATAACCCTCAGGAATAGCAGGCAAGTCTTCATCATCACTTTCATCAATATAATCAGTTTCAATAATTTCTTTCTCTCTAGCCCTAGAAATTTGTTCATCAAGAAATTCACTAAGTGGCACAGTAGTATCAAGCATAGAAGTAGTTTCATCATAAGTATCATGCATAGCAGAAGTGGCATCATCAATAACATGTGACATATCAGAACGAATAGCAGAAGCAGGTTTAGGTGTCGCAAGCTTACTCAAAACAGAAGGTGAATCAAGTGCAGAGCTAGATGGCAGTTCCTTACCTCCCCTCGTAGTTGAAGGATAAATTGTTGTCTTAGCGTCTTTCAAGTTCTTCATAGTGACCAGCAGATATAAATTCCAAGTGACTCAAAGAATAGAGCTATGCTCCCCGGCAACGGCGCCAGAAAATAGTCTTGATAACCCACAAGTATACGGGATCGCAACAGTTTTTGAGGGTAGAGTATTCAACCCAAATTTATTGATTCGACACAAGGGGAGCCAAAGAATATTTTCAAGTATTAGCAGTTGAGTTGTCAATTCAACCACACCTGGATAACTTAGTATCTGCAGCAAAGTATTTAGTAGCAAAGTAGTATGATAGTAGTGGTAACGGTAGAAAAAGTAATATTTTTGGTGTTTTGTAGTGATTGTAACAGTAGCAACGGAAAAGTAAATAAGCGAAGAACAATATGTGAAAAGCTCGTAGGCATTGGATCGGTGATGGAGAATTATGCCGGATGCGGTTCATCATGTAACAATCATAACATAGGGTGACACAGAACTAGCTCCAATTCATCAATGTAATGTAGGCATGTATTCCGAATATAGTCATACGTGCTTATGGAAAAGAACTTGCATGACATCTTTTGTCCTACCCTCCCGTGGCAGCGGGGTCCTAATGGAAACTAAGGGATATTAAGGCCTCCTTTTAATAGAGTACCGGAACAAAGCATTAGCACATAGTGAATACATGAACTCCTCAAACTATGGTCATCACCGGGAGTGGTCCCGATTATTATCACTTCGGGGTTGCCGGATCATAACACATAGTAGGTGACTATAGACTTGCAAGATAGGATCAAGAACTCACATATATTCATGAAAACATAATAGGTTCAGATCTGAAATTATGGCACTCGGGCCCTAGTGACAAGCATTAAGCATAGCAAAGTCATAGCAACATCAATCTTAGAACATAGTGGATACTAGGGATCAAATCCTAACAAAACTAACTCGATTACATGATAGATCTCATCCAACCCATCACCGTCCAGCAAGCCTACGATGGAATTAGTCACGCACGGCGGTGAGAGCATCATGAAATTGGTGATGGAGGATGGTTGATGATGACGATGGCGACGAATCCCCCTCTCCGGAGCCCCAAACGGACTCCAGATCAGCCCTCCCGAGAGGTTTTAGGGCTTGGCGGCGGCTCCGTATCGTAAAACACGATGAATTCTTCTCTCTGATTTTTTTCTCCCCGAAAGCAAATATATTGAGTTGGAGTTGAGGTCGGAGGAGCTCCAGGGGGCCCACGAGGTAGGGGGCGCGCCCTAGGGGGCAGGCGCGCCCTCCACCCTCGTGGACAGGGTGTGGGCCCCCTGGTCTTCATCTTTTGCAAGGATTTTTTATTATTT
>NW_025245552.1:0-2620 GCF_018294505.1 Triticum aestivum
CCCCCCCAGTATTGTCAAGATTATATCCACGACATGGGGCTTGTGGCGCCATCATAGATCTGATCGGTAGCAAAGTGGCGTCGTGGTTTCTATTCCCATGAGATTTGACATGGACCAAGAGAGCGACGGAGTAGGAGAGGATCTTACCAAAGTTGGGTAAACCACGTGGTCGACAACTCCCTGGTCCACCGCCGACAAGGAAACCATCGATAATCGAGGACGACAGATCGCCATCGTCAAGCCACCTTGGGCTCGCCTCCTAGTGCATCACCACCTTGGGCTCTCAACGAGGTTTGACGGAGTGGTTGCACTGTCGACAAGACACGAGAGGCTTGGTGGTCAGGCACTCAGCGGCCGATCTCGCCTGATCTGGCCGCTAAGGCACGGCCGGCGAGGGCTCACGCTTGCCCAACCTGGATCCATTGTCGGCCGGCGTGATCCGGCCTCACTCCCGTTCAGTTATTGTTGGATCTCACGCAGGGACGGAGCCAGGAATCATACTAAAAGTGGGCCAATGGAAAAGATAAAATGCTAGGAAATTTAGAGCGCTCTGAACTAGCAATCTAAGGTTGTTTTCACAAAATAGATTACCATGGGGGAACCATGGCCCCGACTCGCCCCTGACTGGCTCCGTTACTTATCTCACCCGAAAAAGGTGAAAGGGGGGAGAGAGATAAAACTCGCGTGAGAGAGAATGGTGGAACCGTGCAGGATATTTAGTTGGTTATATGGGTCCCACCTTTGTATTGCGTTGATATTAGATTTGGTATGGTAGAAATAGGTGATTCCTAAGTGGCATCCTCGCTAATCTTGATGTGCGGATGGACGCTGGATTTCGTACCGGTATCTAGCGGAACCGGTAAAAAGGTAGATGATGCAAACATACTACAAGCGTATGGCAATCGCGAAGAGGCGGCGCCAGCATACTAGGCTGGGTGGGATCGTGTGTGCGTTCATAGAAATGAGTATGTGCATTTATGCTGTGTTAAAAAAAGATCTCTTGAAGAAAAAACCAGAAGAATTTCGCCGTGGCAAGGGGGCAGAAGCAAAGAGCGGGCCGGCTGTGGAGTTTTCTTTCTTCCTTGGCAAGGCAAGCAAACCGATCACACACCAAGTCTAAAAAGAAAAAAGAAAGGTCGGGCCGGGCCAAATACACCGGAGCCCCCCACCCGTCGGTCGAAGAAGAGGAAGCGGATCGAGTTGGCGAGGGCAATGGCGGCGCTCAGGCTAGCGGTGAGGAAGCTTTGTGACCGTGTGCTCGGGAGATCAGCGGTACTTCTCCTCTCCTACCTCCGACTCCTCTCCCTCTCTAGCGGTGCTGGCTTTGTTTCCGGCGTGGGAGCCAGATCTAGGGTTGCCCATTGCTGCCGATTCCTCCATCCTTTGCCGTTTTGTTGTCCGAGTTGGGGCCAAAAACCTTGCGCATATCTTAAATCTTGTACGAGTTGGGGGCAAAAATTCTCGATTACTTGCGGTTAGGAGCCACTTCTAGACATTGATCTGCTCTTCAGATCCGGCGATCGATTGTTGGAGATTAGGCGCCATATGAAACATTGATTCTGAGGATGTATGTACGTAATAACGTGATAACGTAAAAAAAATAATTTCTTCCAGCATACGACGCTTGCTCTCAACTTTGATAAGCTTTATCATGATATATTCTCCCTCCATCCTGAAAAGCTTGTCCCAAGCTTGTTCCTCAAATGGACGTATCTAGCACTAACTTGGTGCTAGATACATCCATTCGAGGGACAAGCTTTTTCGGAGGGAGGGAGTAGTAGTGTTGACCTTGATAGTCATACGTAGTTAACGGTAAGGAAAAAAGAGTTGAATTTCCCCTCCTATATAAGGTTTCCCGAGCAAGACACAGGCTTGTACTGCACTACTGCCTGTTGTTTGTGGTGTGATTCCTACCAAGTACTAGTAGGAAGGAAAGGCGCTAACCAACTAAATGGTACAGTAAAAAAAATTGAACTTAATGGTACTGTGTAATTGGCATGTGGTTGTTAGGGCCTTGCAAATTGTCTAGAGTGGCTACAAACAGGAGATAAAAGTATGAGTAAAGCCAGCTCAATTGAGACACTTTCATCTTCAAAATTTGGATAATGCCAGCTCAATTGGTTGCTAGCTTGTCATCCTTTAATTGTTCCATGCTAGTCTTACTTATGTTACGGTTTCTGTTGCAGGGCATTTACGAGCTCAAGGCTGCCAAGGAATTCCCCGACATTGATCCTGAGCATCTCAAGGCTGCCAGGAAATTCCCCAAACTTCGTGTCAAGGATGCCGATGCTACGGCTCTGAATGTCTTCAAGATTCTCCGGGACAGTCCAGTCGATGGTCATAAAGATGTAACCCTTCGTGAAGTGCGCATGACTCTGAGGACCTTGGCTGAGATTCAGGAAGAAGAATGAAGATGGCGCTACTAGGAAGCAATATTGTCTCTTGCTCTAATATGAACTAGCTTTGCAGTATGTAATATTTGAATATTTCTTATGTTGTCGCTCTGCGTCTCGATCTTCAAAACTACTGGACGGATGTGATGTTTTGCTATTTTCTTGCTTCGCAAGGCTGAATCGTTCTTTGATCTTGACATGCCCACCAGATTCGAGTGTAAGCTTTC
>NW_025245553.1:0-2619 GCF_018294505.1 Triticum aestivum
GTGCGCCGCCGCCGCTGTGGGTGCTCGCCGCCGCCGGCCCCGCCCACCGGAGCGCCCTGCCGCCCCGTCCAGCGACTCCGGTGGCCGAATCCACTACGCCGCTACCCCCGCTCTCCGCCGCCGCCTCCGCCCCTCGTCGCCCCGGCGCCCGACGCCGCCGTCCCTCTTCCTCCGGCGAGCCGCGACGAGCTCCGGCGACGCCCCGTTGCTACAGTGTTCCGGCGCCGCCTCGGTTTCCGTGCGGTTCCAGATCTCAGATCCACCCCCCCGTTGACTTTTGTCCAGAAACCCTAGTTTTTTATGCATTCTTTGACTGCTCGTATCTCCGCATCCGTAGCTTCGTTTTAGGCGTATGTTATATCAAAATCTTCGCCTCGACATGTACATCATTTCATTCCATTGCATCATTTGCATTTGAGTTCATATTGATGCCCAAAATGCTGTTAGAAGGAGGCTTCGTGAGTTAAATTGCAGATCCGTTAGTTCATCATGCACTTTTGTCATTTTTGCCATGTTTAATTCGTGCATGATATGCCTGTGCCCCTTTGGGATGAATTGTTAAGCATTTTGTCTTCTTTCCAGAGGTGCCATCAATGTATTTTTAGGATGTGTGTGTTGTCTTGTGCAAGCTTGCGAAGAGAGGTACGTGAGATTGCAGATTTCAGGGACTTAGTGATTTTCACTAAGTCTGGGATATTTTAGTTCATGATGCTATATGTCCAGCTTGTTTCCTAGTGATCCGTGCCTCTTTTGAGGATGATCAGTAAGGGAGTTTTGATATTTATGTTATGCTCTATCCATCTGTGTCTTTGTTTACATATGTGGAGTGCTCTAGGTTGACTCAATCGAGCTCAACTTTTGCTTCGTTGTTAATCTGGGCAGATCGTCAACTTGTTTGCGATTTTGCCGATGCTACCGTTAGTGTTCCATGCATGCTATGCCTTTGTTCTTGCCATGTGTAGCTAGCACATTGTGCCTTCTTGCTGGTCATATGCTTTCCTTGCCATGACTTGCACCGTAGTGAGTGCATCGAGCTCGTTTACATGCCTTCGTGAGTTATATTTCAGCGTGTCTCAGTTTTCACTAAGTCTGAAAACTGTTTGTGTTCGAGCTATGTTCGTGAGCTCGGTAGAGTATTTTGTGAACCCTTTTGGCCCCAGGTCACTTTGGGTGTTTTGTTAAGCTTGTTGAGTAGCTCCATGCCATGTTATTACTTGTCATGTTCAGGTTTTGTATCATGTTGTTTTGCTGCTCCGAAGAGAGCATCGTGATCTGAAATTTCAGACTAGTGTTAATTTCACTAAGTCTGAAATCTGTTTTGCATTTGCGTTTTAGCCATGCTTGTTTGAACCTCTTAATGGATGAATTTGCCTATGGCTCAGTGCTAGTGTTTTGTCAACCATCTTGTGTACATCACTGCCATGTATTTTTTTTTCATGTTTGGTGGCTGTAGCATGTTCATTTCGTTGCATTTAGATGCCTACTTGCTGTTAATCGCAGACCGGTGTCATCTTAAAACGCTTGCCATTTCCAAACCGTAGCTCCGATTCCAATGATCTTTATATCGTTTTCAAGCGATTTCATCCCCTCTATCCAGTGGCACACTTGGTTTTCCAAGTTGATGCCAGGTTCATGCATTTCCTGTCATATCTTGCATTTTGCATCCCGCATCGCATCCCGCATAGCATATCGTCATTTCATCATATTGCTTGGTCTTGCCCGTGGTTGATTGTATCCTTGTTGCTTGTTTGTCTTGTGGGTAGAGCCGGGAGACAAGTTCGCTACCGAGGAGCCCGTTGAGTTTGCTTGTGAGGATCCAGTCAACTCTGACAACTGTGCAGGCAAGATGATCATACCCTCGAAATCACTACTATCTTTGCTATGCTAGTTTGCTCGCTCTTTTGCTTTGCCACTGCTACGATGCCTACCTTTTGCTTGTCAGCCTCCCAATTGCCATGTTGATCCTCTAACCCACCATTGTCCTAGCAAACCGTTGATTGGCTATGTTACCGCTTTGCTCAGCCCTTCTTATAGCGTTGTTAGTTGCAGGTGAAGATTGGAGCCGTTCCTTGTTGGAACATTTATTTTCTTGTTGGGATATCATTATATTGCTATGTTGTCTTAATGCATCTATATACTTGGCAAAGGGTGGAAGGCTCGGCCTCTCGCCTAGTGTTTTGTTCCACTCTTGCCGCCCTAGTTTCCGTCATATCGGTGTTATGTTCCCGGATTGTTGCGTCCCTTACGCGGTTGGGCTATAATGGGAACCCCTTGATAGTTCGCCTTGATTAAAGCTTTTCCAGCAATGCCCAACATTGGTTTTACCATTTGCCACCTAGCCTCTTTTTCCCTTGGGTTTCTGGAGCCCGAGGGTCATCTTATTTTAACCCCCCCCCCCCCGGGCCAGTGCTCCTCTGAGTGTTGGTCCGAACCAGGCAGCCTGCGGGGCCACCTCGGGGAAACTCGAGGGTTGGTTTTACTCGTAGCTTGACCTATCCGAGTGTGCCCTGAGAAAGAGATATGTGCAGCTCCTATCGGGATTTGTCGGCACATTCGGGCGGTGTTGCTGGACTTGTTTTAACCTGTCGAATTGTCTTGTTGTACCGGGTTACCGAGTCT
>NW_025245554.1:0-752 GCF_018294505.1 Triticum aestivum
AAAGGATTGAAAAATGATGATGTGGCTTTGAATGGTGCATTTTGAACACACAAAAAGTCAGGAGTTCAAATAAGTTTAAAAAAATGAAATCCCATTGTAACAGACGAGTTTCCGGATGAAATCCTGATACGTTGAAAGAGATTGTCCGTTTTGTACACGAAGTGCATCTAGTTTTTGCCGTAACCCTCTCAACTTTATTGCACATGCTATGTGGATGAAAATACCATGCCAACTTTCAACCTTTTCAGAGTTCATTTGAAATGCTTTTCAATTTTAGGGTCTTATAGCTCAAAATAATTAGTAAATGCATGAAAAATAACAAATGAAGTCAGAAAGGGTTGAAAAATGATGATGTGGCTTTGAATGGTGCATTTTGAACACACAAAAAGTCAGGAGTTCAAATAAGTTTTAAAAAATGAAATCCCTTTGTAACAGATGAGTTTCCGGATGAAATCCTGATACTTTGAAAGAGATTGTCCGTTTTGTACACGAAGTGCATCCAGTTTTTGCCATAACCCTCTCAACTTTCTTGCACATGCTATGTGGATGAAATGATGATACCATGCCAACTTACAACCTTTTCACAGTTCATTTGAAATGCTTTTCAATTTTAGGGTCTTATAGCTCTAAATAATTAGTAAATGCATGAAACATAACAAATGAAGTCAGAAAGGATTGAAAAATGATGATGTGGCTTTGAATGGTGCATTTTGAACACACAAAAAGTCAGGAGTTCAAATAAGTTTTAAAAA
>NW_025245554.1:762-2619 GCF_018294505.1 Triticum aestivum
AACCCTCTCAACATTCTTGCACATGCTATGTGGATGAAATGATGATACCATGCCAACTTTCAACATTTTCAGAGTTCATTTGAAATGCTTTTCAATTTTACGGTCTTATAGCTCAAAATAATTAGTAAGTGCATGAAAAATAACAAATGAAGTCAGAAAGGAATGAAAAATGATGATGTGGCTTTGAATGGTGCATTTTGAACACACAAAAAGTCAGGAGTTCAAATAAGTTTTAAAAAATGAAATCCCTTTGTAACAGACGAGTTTCCGGATGAAATCCTGATACTTTGAAAGAGATTGTCCGTTTTGTACACGAAGTGCATCCAGTTTTTGCCATAACCCTCTCAACTTTCTTGCACATGCTATGTGGATGAAATGATGATACCATGCCAACTTACAACCTTTTCACAGTTCATTTGAAATGCTTTTCAATTTTAGGGTCTTATAGCTCTAAATAATTAGTAAATGCATGAAACATAACAAATGAAGTCAGAAAGGATTGAAAAATGATGATGTGGCTTTGAATGGTGCATTTTGAACACACAAAAAGTCAGGAGTTCAAATAAGTTTTAAAAACTGAAATCCCTTTGTAACAGACGAGTTTCCGGATGAAATCCTGATACTTTGAAAGAGATTATCCATTTTGTACACGAAGTGCATCCAGTTTTTGCCATAACCCTCTCAACTTTCTTGCAGATGCTATGTGGATGAAATGATGATACCATGCAAACTTTCATCCTTTTCAGAGTTCATTTGAAATGCTTTTCAATTTTAGGGTCTTATATCTCACAATAATTAGTAAATGCATCAAAAATAACAAATGAAGTCAGAAAGGATTGAAAAATGATGATGTGGCTTTGAATGGTGCATTTTGAACACACAAAGTCCGGAGTTCAAATAAGTTTAAAAAATCAAATCCCTTTGTAACAGATGAGTTTCCGGCTGAATCCTGATACTTTGAAAGAGATTGTCCGTTTTGTACACGAAGTGCATCCAGTTTTTGCCATAACCCTCTCAACTTTCTTGCACATGCTATGTGGATGAAATGATGATACCATGCCAACTTACAACCTTTTCAGAGTTCATTTGAAATGCTTTTCAAATTTAGGGTCTTATAGCTCTAAATAATTAGTAAATGCATGAAACATAACAAATGAAGTCAGAAAGGATTGAAAAATGATGATGTGGCTTTGAATGGTGCATTTTGAACACACAAAAAGTCAGGAGTTCAAATAAGTTTTAAAAAATGAAATCCCTTCGTAACAGACGAGTTTCCGGATGAAATCCTGATACTTTGAAAGAGATTATCCATTTTGTACACGAAGTGCATCCAGTTTTTGCCATAACCCTCTCAACTTTCTTGCACATGCTATGTGGATGAAATGATGATACCATGCAAACTTTCATCCTTTTCAGAGTTCATTTGAAATGCTTTTCAATTTTAGGGTCTTATAGCTCAAAATAACTAGTAAATGCATCAAAAATAACAAATGAAGTCAGAAAGGATTGAAAAATGATGATGTGGCTTTGAATGGTGCATTTTGAACACACAAAATCCGGAGTTCAAATAAGTTTAAAAAAATGAAATCCCTTTGTAACAGATGAGTTTCCGGATGAAATCCTGATACTTTGAAAGAGATTGTCCGTTTTGTACACGAAGTGCATCCAGTTTTTGCCATAACCCTCTCAACTTTCTTGCACATGCTATGTGGATGAAATGATGATACCATGCCAACTTACAACCTTTTCAGAGTTCATTTGAAATGCTTTTCAATTTTAGGGTCTTATAGCTCAAAATAATTAGTAAATGCATGAAAAATAACAAATGAAGTCAGAAAGGATTGAAAAATGATGATG
>NW_025245555.1:0-2619 GCF_018294505.1 Triticum aestivum
TGCCCCGGTCGAGGTTGTCCGGCCGGATTTGTAACCAGCCGTGAGCTGAGAGAGAGTGTGGCCACCTATGCCTTTCTTAGATCTGGAGAGCATGAGAGAGTGAACGAGAGGAATCCTAGTAAAGCAAGCACTAAGGCTCCTGCTTATATATATATAGTGGAGTGATTTTGTTGTGCCAGCTTCAAAAAATGCGCTCCTATGTGTACTCGCAAGTGGGTGTGAGAGAACTAGTGCGTGTGTGCACCACTTCTCTTTGTGAGAGTACAATATACTATGCCCAAAGAATGTTCGCCGCAAGAGTAATAGTATAAATGTGTGACGTGTGAGCTAAAATAAAATGTGCGCGACGTCTTTTGTTTTTTAGAAGTTTTGAGGGTAGGGTGTGAAGAGCACCTATGTGTGTGACGTCTACCTGCAGATAGACGGTGGGCGCAAGAGGACTCTGGAGAGTCGTGACTCGTGAGGGTGCGTGTGCATGAGAGATAGGGGGGCACGTATCAATGCAATGCATGTGTCCGTAAATCATTATTCGACAAATGTTCGCCACAGGCCTTTTCCTAATGAACGCCGTAAGAACCGTTGGATCGGCATCCGACAGTGTCAGTTTAACAGAACAACCACTCCTCCTACACACAAATCTTCCACGTGAGTGTTAGCAACTGCCGTATACTCCCTCCGTTCCAAAATGAAGTGCATATAGCTTTATTCAAAATTCGAACCTCACAAACTTTTATGGAGTTTTCGTGTACCAAATTGCACATGAAGAATACCCTGTATATATCATTTCATTCATCTTCGAGAGGTAACTATAAAGATGGGGGAGGAGTCTACAAAGAAAGACCATCATATCACCTGCAGCAAATTCAACCATCCTTTGGTCTGGAGGAATATCATAGGAACTCTATATGATACGATTTTTAGAGGATTTTTTCCTTTAGAGCCAATTGGTTCATAGGAATAGATTCATATACCGCACATTTCAAAGGAAATAAACATGATATCATTTCTATATCTTTAGAGCCACTTGGTTCATATGAATGGATTCCTATACTCCCATAATTTCAAAGGAAAAAACATTAGCGTATATTCAATAGAAAAGTTCCTATGATATGAACCAAATTACATCTCTTTTCTAATCCCTCCTCATAGGAATTGAGATACATGTCATCTCTAGATTCAATAAAAAAGTTCCTATGATGTGAACCAAATGACATCTCTTTTCCAATCCCTACTCATAGGAATTGAGATACTCCATGTCATCTCTTTCCCTACAACTTCCATGTATACGTCTTCTATTCCTAAATAGCTAGTACAAGACATGCAACTATGGCACAAGAACTATATATTGTGCGAATAACTTTGAAAGATGGTCACTGGATAATCCGACAGTGCAGAGATGGCAAATCCGAGCACTACTGGCCATTGGATATCATCAACATTCCACCAAATCTGCCACATGTACAATTTAGAATACTCCATGGTTGTACTTAAGCATAATGCACAAACCTCAAAACATGAGCACTTCTACTTTGTTCTAGAATCTTTCGTATCATAATTGAATTTTTTTTCTAAATGAATTGCCATTATTTGTTTTTTACTTTGTGCTTTACAATGCACAACCACATGAATCTTAACATTTTTATAAAACTAATTGATTTTGAATGAGATGAACTATAAGAACTAAGCGAACATCTACATCATGCATATATGACTCAAAGCTTTGCATGCTATAGTGTGTATTTATTCATAATTTGATTTCGAAATCTCATGCGTTCAATGCATGTGTACCTTACTAGTTTTGAGTAGAGTAGCAAATTTCACGCGGCGCCAGGTATATCAAAATGCAGGGCCCATGCATCATTGCCTTTCGGTCGAACCTACGTCCACAATTTTTTGTACGTACTATATCTCCACTGGTCCCCGAACCCAAAATGCTGCCTCGTTCCCCTAAAAACAAGCGGCCCACACATATTTAAGGTGTCGAATCGAACTCAATCCCGCTACCATTTACTACGACGTGACCCCGCATGCTGTAGTACTCCTACAAACCCTACCGCCGCACTCATCATCGGTTTTCTTCAAGAGGACGAGGGAGAAGCTGATTTGTAGTGGAGGCGCTTTCAAAAAAAAGGATTTGTAGTGGAGACCCCTATCCTATGGTGACCTAGGTAGATGCCGCATGCATCATTGTTTTCTCTTTTATTTATGCTCTTCTGCCCTACAGTGAAATGATGGTTGCTTCATCCGTCCATCTTAATGCGGGAAAGGTGGGGCTTTGTGATTTGACCCCTCATCGCTCACTTTCTACTACTGCGGCGCTACGACCTGGGTGCCTCCAATTCCAACCGCTGCTCCAAACTGTAATTTGGTGCATTGCACATGGAACAAGACGGTGGATGAGCCACATGTCGGCCAAAGGGAGAAGCCTGCTTGAGTTGCTATGCCAAGACGACAGGAGCAACCTACCACTTGGTTTTGCTCCTTGGTGAATCCCAACTATATTGATCTAAAAAGATACGTACTGAACTACCCTCTCCGTCTCGTTTTTTAGGCGTCTCGGTTTATAGGGCATGCACGTAGTTCTATGTCATCCATTTGAATAACTAAATATGAGTTACT
>NW_025245556.1:0-2619 GCF_018294505.1 Triticum aestivum
TCAAAGAGATATCAGATGGACTTGGGAAATTCCAATCTAACTGGAAGACGTATATTTTAGTATGCTGAAGGCAACGAAAGTAAAATCCAACTAAAAGAGCAGAACAAAGCTTATGTTTAATTTCTTGTTGGTATTACTCCTTTTTGGGTCAAGATTTAATTAATTCAGCAAAATATTAGGACACACCATCGTCAGAAATAGAATTCCAGAGCAGAAGAACTAGATCTTAGGACACACCATCGTCAACATGTCTCCCGACGATGGTATTGTGGTAATATTGCTCATGGAGAAGAACTGATGAATACTAGCAAGTTATACGTGCATAGCACGTGAGAGCTGGGATAATCAAACTACAACAAAATATAGACAAATAATTACTGTATTAATTATAACATGCGGATGGAATTGTGAGGCATATGCATGAATTATAAGATGCAAAAATCACGTAAAATATATCGAACGTGTTCTTCTAGGTGTCCTTTTTGGCTGTCTCAAAGCTCTTACTGTATCTGCGCACATAAATATGATTTATGAAGGTACATAGCTTTCAGTACGAAGTAGGAATGAATGATAGTTTGGATACAAAAAGAAATTAGGAGATATGAGTGTGGCAGATTCTAGAATAAAGTAGAAGTGTGTTTTAAGTTTGTTGCAAGATGTCTATATGGCTTATGCCCAACCACAGAATCTTCTCGGTAGTACACATGGACATGGCAGAATCTAATAAAGGAACGAACTAGATCTAATGGTCAACAACACTCGGGTTTGACATGTTTCTACCATCCGATTGGCTTCATCCAACTATTGTTATTCCCAAGTTCTTCATACACAATCTAGTGATATATGAATTGAAAAGTACAGAATTTTTTTGCTAACAATGAAAATAAAACAAAGGATAATTAATGGCAATGTATGGCTAGTGGTTTAATAGTTCAATGTGCCCACTGCCTCAAAATTGGAGTTTTCTACACGATGGAAATAATCTGGCGATTATAGGTTTACTCTTTGCCCTACGTGTGGTGACTATGAACTAGCTAGTGTGACGAAAGTCCTGGCTATTCTCTTCGAGTCACAAGGACATGACGATGCTTCTCAAAAACAATCGGTAAGCCCAACGCATCCGGTAGACCTTCTATCCCATCCCAGCTGACATTTAAGTTTGGTTCGATCGATTATTTTGGATGGGATAGAAGGGCTACAGGATGCGTTGGGCTTACCGGTTATGGAATCATATTGTTTTTCGAAAACTGCCTATAAAAGCATTAAAAATTCTTCAAGAATCCCAAAAAATTATATGAGTTAAAAAATGTATCAGAATCTAAGAAATGTTCATGAATTCAAAAGCAACATAACTAAAAATGTGCACAATTTTATAAAAAGATGTTCGTCAATTTTTGAGAAATCTTTTGAAATTTAGATTTTTTTACGAATTATGAAAAGTAATGAATTTTATTTTATTTTTATAATTTTAGAAATTCATAAAAAATTAAAAAAAGTGTTAGCAAATTTTCCCAAAAATATTCTGAAAATTTAGAAGTGTTCACGAGTATATAAAATAAAGTAGATAAATTAATTAAAGGAAAAGGAAAAAAAGAAGAGAAAGAATGTCAAAAAAGAAAAAACAGGCAAGACCCCACCCAGGCTAGGCCCAACAACTCATGTATGTGCATGTTTTCTCGACAAGTGCCGTGGCACACCAAATAGGTATCTGGATGCCGCAAAAACTAGGTTTTTCATATAACACCAAAGAAATGTAGCTAGAGTTTTTCTACCGACAAGAAACTAGCTATGTGAACCACCTATGGAAATTCATCTTCCATTTCCTGTTTGGTGCTTATGCGCCAAATACTTTGGTAATCATAAGCGGCGCACACGTAAAGTTTCTTATGGGCCGGCCGTATAAGCTCCCACAACAACTGTTTGGCTTTCCAGTTCGGTTTTCGGCAGCCTTCAGTCAGATATTATCAGTCGGTATTTTTTTTCTCTCCTGTTTGTAGTGCCTGTTATACTTCAATTTTTTTGTTGAGTTTTCCTTTTATTTTCCATCTCCATTTTAAGTAAAAATTATTCTAAAAATTAGGTCTTTTTCATATTAACTTTGTGGAGGCCCTGTATGGAAGCCAACCTCACTCCTGCTTGTTGGCCTAATTTGTACAGAACCTGCATGGCGATCGGGTACAGGAACGACGTCACCTACAGGAGGCGGCGGGGCAGCAGACGGCATGCATCAGGAACAGGCGAGCTTTACTCTGTATGCACACCCAAATCCATGCCACGTGACACGATCTTGGCTCAAAACCGTCTAAATTCAAAGCAAAACCACTTAAGGGGAAGATTTAACCGGTATTAAGAATTTGAGGGTTAAAGTTGTACCAAATTTGAATTCAGGGTGGTATTTGTCCCTGAGGTCACATTTTAGGGTGAAAAATGGACTTCTTTCACACTTAATCGGAAAAACAGAGTCCAACAAAACCTTGTAGGCACTGGCCCACTACGTGAACATGAAGTGAAAACTATAAACACCGAACGGTCGATCCGTCTGCCTGTTCGGTCTACAAAAGCGTTGCAGGTCATTAGCTATCAGACAAAACTTTCATTTGATGCAATACACTTATGTGT
>NW_025245557.1:0-2619 GCF_018294505.1 Triticum aestivum
TGTTCATAGGCTATTAGAAAGAGACAAATAGGAATAGCCAAACCAAGTGGTATCTGTTCATATCAGTATTAGAAGTAAAATAACTAAGAACAAGTGAGTATCCGTTCATGAGTAAAGTAACTGACCAAAGTAACAACTCCAGGATCAACTACACAGAACAGAGCAGTACAGGAGTATATATACTTCACAAATACACATAGATGGTCACTGACCAAAACCCTGACACGGCAAGAATCCATCACAGAGAGCTCCAATACAAGTTGATGCTCATCTACAGCAGCTAACCACAGCTAATAGAGCCTCACATCCAAAAAGATCAAGAGCTATGCATTAGATAGATCAGGAGGGGAGCAAGGAGAAGCTCACCAAAAGGAGTTGTAGACGAAGCAGGATGCAGCCACACCATCACTATGGTGTGACCAGCATCACAACCAACACCACCACAACAAGTCGGAGCTTGCCGGAGAGCACCACAACGGCGGTGCCAGTGAGAGCACGGGCACGAAGGCGCCAACCAGGGGCACCACAGCACGAAGGCGCCACCCGGGGGCACCACCGCGCCACGGCACATCCAGCACCGCCAGAGGATCCTCACGGCGACCGGACCTAAATGCGGTCCGTCCACTTTGGTTGCACATGCCAAATCAGCGATGAATGAGCTACTTTTCCCGCATAGCAAGCAAACACTCCATTCAATAGAAGAAAGGCCGGTTTCACAGAAGCAAAGATTAAAGGTAGAGTGTTCGGAAGCAATGAATGATCGATTTGGCATAAGCAAGACCAAACCAAAACCATGGCAGAAACTAAATTGACAACACATGATGATGCCTCCGAAGTAGATAAGGACAACACAAGTTTTACCTATACACAACACAACGATCACTATACGAAATAGTAAGCATTTATAGTTTCCTTGTGTTTGATTGATTGACACTCATTATTAACAAGTCAAGTTAAATCCCTGCAGCATATGTAGTAAGGACCCTATCAAATCGAGCTAACCACGGCAACCCTCAAGCAGAGTAAACCGATTTATGGCACAATTATAGAAGTGAACAACTGAGTCCTCCTCAACCATTATTGCATATGCAGCAAAAACAAGATTGATAATTTTTCTTGTTTGGTTTAGAACTTGAGTGGACGGGTGCAAGGCAGGAAAAGAAGAAATCCAAGAGGGGAGGAGAGGAGAAGGGGCGGACCTGGATGGCGTTGGGGCAGTGGTGGAGCTGCGTCCTCCATGGCGTCCTTCCCGTCCATGGCGTCCTTCCCGTCCATGGCTTCCCGGCGTGATGGTTCTGTGAGGGAGAGGAGACGCGACGCGACGCAGTGAGAAAGAGAGGGATGGATGTGACGAGGAGGAGTGAAGAGACTCACCTGAGTCACCGGAGCAACACCGGAGCCACGCCGGCGATGTGGTGGCCGAAACCCTAGCCGCAGGGGAGGGTCACACGTGGTTGCTGGAGGACGCGCGAGTCAGATCTGGTCGGAGGGGATGGAGGAGCGGGGCGAGGGGGTCACATGGGTGTGCTGGGCGGCGTCGAATCCCGTCGGAGCTCGCCGAAATCGGCCGCCGTAGGTGCTCGCGCGAGGGAGAGGGAGAGATGAGCGGGAGAGAGAGAGAGGGGAGAAAGAGAGAGGAGGTGGGGGCCGTGCGGAGAGAGGGGAGACAGAGAGAGGAGGTGGGGGTCAACGATTTTCTTTGTACCCGTAAAAAAAGAGATAGCCCCACCTCTTTGTCGTCCGCCAGCACATGGTAAAGATTCTTTGCCATCTGGCTGGCAGACAACAAATAATTGGCTGATGGTAACTGGCGTCTTTGCCGTCTGTCAGTTCTTTGCCGTCTGTTTTTTGCAAGCAGACGGCAAAGTGCCTCTTTGCCGTCTGCCAGCTGACGACAAAGAACTGGCAGACGGCAAATAAGCTGATTCCAGTAGTGTCTCTTATCTGATCATGAGAAGCTTTCTTATGAATTTCTTCAAAGAAAGCAAGATCTTGAGAAGCTAAGAGTGAGTTATGAAGATCTTCAGAAGGAGCGCGATTCATTGCTAGCTCAACAAATCAGCGCTTCTCAGGAAGAATTTGTTCCTCCATGCTTAAAGTGCATTGAACGTGAATCTGCTAATTCTTCACCTGAATGTTCAAATGCTTCAACTGTTACAAATTCTTCACCTTTCTCTGCTATCACTAATTCCTCATCTGAGGACATTGCTAGTACTACTAATGATGCAGGGCTGAAGGAATTGTACACGACAGGCATGTACAAAAGCCTCAAAGGGCATCAGATTCTCTGTGATGTGCTCAAAAAGCAGATCCTCAACAGAAACCCTAGGAAAGAGGGTATTGCCTTTGAAAGGAAACTCAATTCTGACGGAACATATTGGAAGCCTGAGCAGTACCCCGAAACCTCATGGGTTGCTACAAAGGGACCTCCAGTTGATCCATCTAACTTATCTGGCTTTACATGTGAATCTCCTCATTCTTCTGATGAGTCACTTGACTCCAACTATAAACTGTTCAAAAATCAGAATGGTGAAGTATTTGCTAGGTATGTTGGCACTAACTGCAGGAACGGTTCTCCTATGAAGAAAATCTGGGTTCCCAATAAGTGCCTTGAAAGTC
>NW_025245558.1:0-2619 GCF_018294505.1 Triticum aestivum
CAGAGTTCATTTGTAGTGCTTTTCAATTTCAGGGTCTTGTAGCTCAAAAAAATCAGTAAATGCATGGAAAATGACAAATGAAGTCAGAAAGGGTTGAAAATTGATGATGTGGCTTTGAATGGTGCAGTTTGAACATAGAAAAACTTTGGAATTCAAATAAGTTCAAAAAAATGAAATCCCTTTGTATAACAGACGAGTTTCCGTATGAAACCCTGATACTTCGAAAGAGATTGTCCGTTTTGTACACGAAGTGCATCCAGTTTTTGCCGTAACCCTCTCTACTTTCTTTCACATGCTATGTGGGTGAAATGATGATACCATGCCAACTTTCAAACTTTTCAGAGTTCATTTATAGTGCTTTTTTCAATTTCAAGGTCTTATAGCTAAAAAAATCAGTAAATGCATGGAAAATAACAAATGAGGTTAGGAAGGGTTGAAAATTGATGATGTGGCTTTGTATGGTGCATTTTGAACACAGAAAAACTATGGAGTTCAAATAAGTTAAAAAAATGAAATCCCTTTGTAACAGACGAGTTTCCGTATGAAACCCTGATACTTCGAAAGACATTGTTCGTTTTGTACACGAAGTGCATCCTGTTTTTTCCGTAACCCTCTCTACTTTCTTGCACATGCTATGTGGGTGAAATGATGATACCATGCCAACTTTCAACCTTTTCGGAGTTCATTTGTAGTGCTTTTCAATTTCAGGGTCTTGTAGCTGAAAAAAAATCAGTAAATGCATGGAAAATAACAAATGAAGTCAGAAAGGGTTGAAAATTGACGATGTGGCTTTGAATGGTGCATTTTGAACACAGAAAAACTATGGAGTTCAAATAAGTTCAAAAAAATGAAATCCCTTTGTACAACAGACGAGTTTCCGTATGAAACCCTGATACTTCGAAAGAGATTGTCCGTTTTGTACACGAAGTGGATCCAGTTTTT
This sequence comes from Triticum aestivum, assembly GCF_018294505.1. Lineage (NCBI taxonomy): Eukaryota > Viridiplantae > Streptophyta > Magnoliopsida > Poales > Poaceae > Triticum > Triticum aestivum. The sequence goes on from NW_025245558.1 coordinate 943, forward strand.
GCCGTAACCCTCTCTACTTTCTTGCACATGCTATGTGGGTGAAATGATGATACCATGCCAACTTTCAACCTTTTCAGAGTTCATTTATAGTGCTTTTCAATTTCAGGGTCTTATAGCTCAAAAAAATCAGTAAATGCATGGAAAATAACAAATGAAGTCAGAAAAGGTTGAAAATTGATGATGTGGCTTTGAATGGTGCGTTTTGAACACAGAAAAACTATCGAGTTCAAATAAGTTCAAAAAAATGAAATCCCTTTGTAACAGACGAGTTTCCGTATGAAACCCTAACACTTCGAATGAGATTTTCCGTTTTGTACACGAAGTGCAACCAGTTTTTTCCGTAACCCTCTCTACTTTCTTGCACATGCTATGTGGGTGAACTGATGATACCATGCCAACTTTCAACCTTTTCAGAGTTCATTTGTAGTGCTTTTCAATTTCAGGGTCTTATAGCTCAAAAAAATCAGTAAATGCATGGAAAATAATAAATGAAGTCAGAAAGGGTTGAAAATTGATGATGTGGCTCTGAATGGTGTACTTTGAACACATAAAAACTATGGAGTTCAAATAAGTTAAAAAAATGAAATCCCTTTGTATAACAGATGAGTTTCCGTATGAAAGCCCGATACTTCGAAAGAGATTGTCCGTTTTGTACACGAAGTGCATCCAGTTTTAGCTGTAAGCCTCTCTACTTTCTTGCACATGCTATGTGGGTGAAATGATGACACCATGCCAACTTTCAACCTTTTCAGAGTTCATTTGTAGTGCTTTTCAATTTCAAGGTCTTATAGCTCAAAAAAATTAGTAAATGCATGGAAAATAACAAATGAAGTAAGAAAGGGTTGAAAATTGATGATGTGGCTTTGAATGATGCATTTTGAACACAGAAAAACTATGGGGTTCAAATAAGTTCAAAAAAATGAAATCCCTTTGTATGAGAGACGAGTTTTCGTATGAAACCCTGATACTTCGAAAGAGATTGTCCGTTTTGTACACGAAGTGCATCTAGTTTTTGCCATAACCCTCTCTACTTTCTTGCACATGCTATGTGGGTGAAATGATGATACCATGGCAACTTTCAACCTTTTCAGAGTTCATTTGTACTGCTGTTCAATTTCAGGGTCTTATAGCTCAAAAAAATCAGTAAATGCATGGAAAATAATAAATGAAGTTAGAAAGGGTTGAAAATTGATGATGTGGCTCTGAATGGTGCATTTTGAACACATAAAAACTATGGAGTTCAAATAAGTTAAAAAAAAGAAATCCCTTTGTATAACAGATGAGTTTCCGTATGAAACCATGATACTTCGAAAGAGATTGTCCGTTTTGTACAGGAAGTGCATCTAGTTTTTGCCGTAACCCTCTCTACTTTCTTGCACATTCTATGTGGGTGAAATGATGATACCATGCCAACTTTCAACCTTTCCAGAGTTCATTTGTAGTGCTTTTCAATTTTAGGGTCTTATAGCTCAAAAAAATTAGTAAATGCATGGAAAATAACAAATGAAGTCAGAAATGCTTGAAAATTGATGGTGTGGCTTTGAATGGTGCATTTTGAACACAGAAAAACTATGGAGTTCAAATAAGTTCAAAAAAAATGAAATCCCTTTGTATAACAGACAAGTTTCCATATGAAACCCTGATACTTCGAAAGAGATTGTCCGTTTTGTACACGAA
>NW_025245559.1:0-2619 GCF_018294505.1 Triticum aestivum
GGGGGGGGGATTATGGTTAGGAAGGTTACGGTACTTTACGTAGCTTTTTTCATAGATGGAGCATTATCAATAAAAAAACACTCAACTTATGAGGTACGCTCAGCGTACTTCCCTGTCGCGTTGCCATACTCCCCGCACTTGATGGATCCGTAACGGTGGGCTACATAAGACTAGCCACAATGGGTAGTAACATAGACTAGTAACATGCACATGTTACTAGTCAATGTTACTAGTCTATGTTACTACCTTTATAGTGGTGAGTAACATATGTGTGGTAACATGCAACACTTCATTTATTAGGCTATAGACTCATTTTGCCTTGATATGTGTGATGTTACTCATACTACTATTAACTAGCTATGTTACAACTTTCCTCCATTTCTTCATTTATTGCTTGCCACATCATCTATTTTATCTAGATATGTGTGATGTTACTGTCTATGTTACTCACACTCTGGGTAGTCTAAGCCAAGTGTTCATGGCAGAACAAATGTCTTATTACATAATAACTTTTTTTAAGCTGAAAACGTTTCATGTCCTCTAAAGCCAATGGTCCACCAAAAGGCACACTCACTTTACTTTTGGATATTAACCACACCGCGTCCACCGTCTCGTCCAGCTAGTTACGTACAGTGTGACTCCTCTCTCTCTCTCCCGCTCCTCCGCCTTCCCCCGCCGTCTGCCCTGCCTCCGCATCACCAACACCGCCTGCCCGGAAGCACGCTGTTGGCCACCTGGCCTCCCCAACCACGTCGCCGTGCCGCCACCGAGATGCCTCCTCCATGACCTCGATGCCACCCGCACGGCCTCACTAACTTCGATGCCGCATGACCAGGGCTGGGCGGGCAAAATCCGAAAGCCCTGTGCGAAACTAATAAATGGAGCTCAGTCTCACTAAAAAATGAACTAACGAGCAATTATAACGTATGTAACAAATGGAGCTCAATCTCGCAGAATTTTCTTATAATGTATGTAATATAATATCTTACATAACAATTGGACATATATTTTCTTAAATCATACCTATTCAACTCCCGGATGCTATTTATTTGGACAACATCATTCTTTTAGTATTCTTTGAAATGAAATCTTCAACATCATTGTGAGGAACAACTGCAAGTGCATGGGTAGAAGAATCAACAGATTGATTATCGAATGACACTTGCGGTGCTTCTTTTGTAACAAATCTGTCCATTCCACCTTTATAAGATTCATCAATTAAATTATGTTCTCTTTCTTTTCTCTTGCGCTTAGAGGAACCAGACTGATGTTTTCCCATGATGAGTCAAATCTCTATTTTTGAAACACAAGATACAAAAGATGAATAAAATACAATTGAAGTTATAGAATAGCATATATCAGTTGAAGATCATGCGTCAATGTTTGTCATTTAGACAAACCGTCTAACTCACCTAGTTTTGAGTCTTATACGGTTGAACTGCTACACTGTGAGTGTGATCTCTAACGAAGACAGGAAGTAACGATCTCTGGCAAAAGTTAATTACGAAATTAGGAATTAGGAGTAGTAACTGAAGTTGATCGAAAAGAAGGACTCGCTAAGCACCTGGAGGCTGTAGTCGGTCACGGCTCGATCCGTTGAGGCAACGAGGCGACAAGTATGAAATTTGGGAGAGGAAGCCACGAACAGAAGGCAAAAACGGCAGCGGCCTGATTTGATCGATGCGATGAGGTGAAGGCGACGAGACGATCCCCAGATCCCGTTTCCAGTAGCGTAGCTCGGTCGCCGACACGACTGCAGAGTGCAGTTACGGTTTCGCGATCGAGACGATCCCGATTCCCGATCGACTGCTGTAGGCTATAGCAGGGATGTAAACCGGGTCCCATTTAATCCCGTTTAAAGTCCACTTATGTTATGATAGTTCAAAAAGGTTTATTGTTTGCTTGAGGAAAATGAACTATCAAGCTAGCAAAAACTAACTAAACGACATTGCGGACGCCATTTATTTGTCACATACATCCCTAGGCTGTAGGGTAGGCGTAGCGATCTCATTTTTGTTTTTCGGATGATCCCATTAAGATCGAGTAGTTTCGATCAAGCACCAGGCACCAGCGCTCGATGGCCTGAACTCAGGCCCAGTTCCAGCACCCAGCAGCCCAGTGAGGCCTTGATCTGGATTTTTTTTGGAGAAATACTAGGCAGGCATAAAAGTGTTAGGGCCCCCAAAATTATGGGCCCTGTGTGGGCCGCACATTTGGCACAACTGTGGTCGCGACCCTGCTCATGACCACAAACGCCTCCGCAACAACTTTGACTCCGCCCGTGGCCTCACCACCACGACGCCGGCGACAACCCCACCGAAGGTGAGCTCTTCCATTTATTTTCTTTTTTTATTTACTTTTAGAACTATTTTTGTATGTATGAAAAAAATTTCAAAGATGGGTGATGATTAAGTTACTTTTTGTTGGATAAGTTACTTTTTGTTGGACCCTGTATGGCTTAACTAGTATGGATGATATAGGTTAGTATGGATCCTAGCTACGTTAATTAGTATGGATGACATGACATGGCCAGCCGCCTCCTCCGTTCATGCCATCGTCAGCCACCTCGGATACCTATGCTGTCAATGCGAAGCGCTGCCTCCTCAGCCCACGTCGTTG
>NW_025245560.1:0-1422 GCF_018294505.1 Triticum aestivum
TATATGTGTGGAGGAGGAGAGAGGCCTACCTCATGTATTAAGGAGATCGATCTGCCTCATGTATTAAGGGAGATCGATCGGCATCCATGCATATGTGCAGGAAAGGAATAAGGTTGGGAGAGAGACAGAGCTAGAGTGTTGGAGGGGGTGGTAGTGGAGTTGCTTCTAACAAATGGTGGGATAGGCTTGCTAGACAAACGGAGGGCACGCCCGCAATATCAATAAGAGAGGAGATGGCTGCTTGTTGTCTGTGCACGTGCGTGTGAGAGACGGGTCAGGAGGCATGCACGAATGATGAGGGGGGACGATGTGGCTGTGGTAAGCAGACGTAACTACATAGGAAGATCAATCGCCCTTTGTTAGAGAAAGGAGAGACATAACTTGTGAGGTACGTCGATCGATGGGGGGGTAGTTAAAGTCGATCTAGGTATATGTTGGGAGATCGATCGGTATACATGCATGTGTGTGTTAGAAGCAAATGAGGCACGAGGAGAAGGATAGAGAGAGAGGGATGCATGTAGGAGGTGGTACGCGAGGCATACTATATCGAGGGGGGAGGAGTGTGCGAGTACGAGAACGATGAAAAGAGTGGTGGGAGTGAGGCATGGACGGTGACAAGAGAAGAGGGGAAGCTTGTGTTTGTGCTAGGCACACCTGGCTAGAGAGGCATATCGATCGATGTGTGCCGTAAAGAAGGAGCTGGGGGGCCTACACACACCGTGGGTGAACGACCTAAAGTAAAAAGACGAATTTGCGCGATGGAGCTAGAGAATGCTGAGGGAGGGTGAGAGGGATGCGGGCGTGTGCATGCACAAGAGAAAGTTAGCGCTAGCTACAAAGATAAGAGGGTTGTGTGGGTGTAAAAGACGAATAGAGATCATATATAGTTCATTATAAAAAGCGAATTCGGATATTTGAAGAATTTATCAAAGTGTTTCAAACCGATGCATGTGTGAATATATATAACGGTGATACACATGGTGTGGTTATGAACATGTTATACTACATTTAATATATTTTATCTCTACTCTTATAAAAAACGGAGTTGTTGATGATGGTGTGCCTGCCATCCTGCATTATAGGCCGTCCGATTTATATCTGGCGGATAGCAAGGAAACTATGATGGTTGAAGTTGGCAACAATCATGATTGTAGATTCTTATTGAAATAGAGAAACGAATTCAAATTTAGTTTGAATTGCAGCGGTAGTATAGACATTTGGAATGCACTAAAATGTTGGTATGAGTAGGTTACATGCATTATACAGCAAGCGAAAAAATTTAATCGGACATAACATGGATTCATACTCCCTCCTTCCATCTATATAGGGCGTAATGAGATTTTTAAGACCGCCTTTGACTATTGACAAGATTAATAGTACATGACATGCACAATGTGAAAATTATATCATTGAAAGAACCTT
>NW_025245560.1:1432-2619 GCF_018294505.1 Triticum aestivum
CCGCTGACCACTCCTATTTACCCCCCAAGGTGTTTGCTCTACCTTGGCATGATGATGTTAGTCATATCATGCATATGTTGCCTTGCAGTGCCTACTTTTGACATCATATATGTCATCTGCTTAGTTTAGACATGTTCTGTAATGCCACCTGTTTAGTTTCTATATCATATATGGGAATTATGCAGTCTCATGTCTTTTAGCCAGCCATAATATATGTGAAATGTGCAATGCCATCCTGTTTAACCAGGCATCATATATTTGAATGATATCTTGCCCATCCTTTTCTTCATTACATTTCCATTTGTCGACAATGTTTGTACATTAAACTACTCTTCCTATGAATCAGCCATTTGGGTGGGAGATGGAAAAATCTGGAGTGAAAACAAGGCCTTCAGAGCAGACAGTGCTACCTGTCGAAGCAGATCTCTTCTTGGGTCCCGATAGCTCCTCAGAGATGGATTCAGAGACAGATGACCAGTCCTATTCCCCCACTGAGGTGTATGCTCTTACTTGGCACGGTTATACTGCTCATATCATGCATACGGTGTCTTGCATTGCATAGTTTAGACATCATATACACAATATTCAACACCATGTTCTTAGTTCAGACATCATATCGAATGCCCTCTGTTTAGCATATAAATCACATATGTGAATTAAATGATGCGATCCTGATTACTTAGATAACATGTAGGTGAATTATGTCATGCGATCCTGTTTAGTTATTCATCATATCTTTGAATTATGTTATGCTATGCTATCCAGTTTAGATAGACATCATATATGTGAAATTATGTCATGCTATCCGTTTTAGTTGAACAATATACATGTCAACTATTTCATGCCCTCTTTTTTCCACACTATCTATTGCATCTGTCTCTCATACAATGTCTGTACATTCAACTATGTTTCCTGTTTATCAGCCATTTGAATTGGAGCGGGTGATGCCAGTATCTAGCGGACTAAAAACACGGTCTTCAAATAAAACAGTGCTACCTCTTGGTGGAGATAGCACCCCGGTTGTACATGCACAAGAACCAGCCCTACCACACATAACCCAAACTCTCGCAGATTGTACCCCTACTGCGATGGACAGAGAACCAGCTTCACCCAATCTAACCCCAACCCCAGCCGATAGTAACCCAGTTCCTGTTGACACAGCACCATCTCCACCACAGAGCTCCCAA
>NW_025245561.1:0-2619 GCF_018294505.1 Triticum aestivum
CCTACACCCTATGGCCCCACAGCACGCGCGGCATCGAACGGGATCGATCTGTCTGCCACGAGTGTCCATTGTTTGTTTCTCCAGACTCCAGGACCAGGAGACAAGTTGAGTAGCTATATCCAGCGACGACGCAACGTCGTCATGACCATTGCACACATCGCCGAACTACTATGCATGCACATGATGATTTGTGGTGGGTTCGGTGACATATTCAAGGTACCACCGGCCGGGTGCGGTGGCCGGCCGGTAGTTACTTGTGCATTCTCGCGCAACTAGCTTTGATGCACGTACGCCCCACACTACGGCGCTCTACACTACCGGCAGCACGCAGAAAGGACAGCTATGCTGCATGGGAGGGAGGTCACATTACATCCATTTAACATTACATCCACCAGTGGCGGTGCCAGGATTTTAATCATGTGTAGTCAACTCAATCTTGCGTGGTCAAGATATATGTATTTCTACAAATTTTGTATTATTTTTTGCATGATTTCTGCTTATATATGATACTTTTTCCATAAAGCTGTGTAGTCATTTGACTACACAGCCTATACATGCACGCGGAGAGACACTACACTAACACACGCACGCGGACGACAGGCAGCACCGTGCTAGCTAGCTCCGCATCACTGGTTGTTGTCATGCATCGACTAAATGAACATACCGCAGGTCCATGCAGCATGGCAGTAGCTCTTGCACATGATCCCCACCGCTGTGCGTTGTACCAGCACATTTGTCATTTGTCATTTCTCATGTCCTTTTTTTTTCTTTCGAAAGAAGGGATCGAAAAGTGGTTTTGATAGGCCTAAGAGCAACTCTAGCAGATCCCGTAAAATCCCGACCAGCAAAACGCGTTTACAGTTCGACGTAAAACTTGTTTGCGGGTCGAGTACCAGCGCGGCCGATCAGAAACCGAAGATGAAACTGCATAATTTGAATAAACATATTCACGGGAGAAATTGCACCATAGTAATTCATCATCACATACTACATATATTGATTCATCACATGATCAAACACCATTAGTTCATACTACATACTACACCAGCTTTGGAGGGCCAAAGGGCTGACATCTCGTGGTTGCTAGTCGGCTCGAGACGGTGGCGACCGCAATCTCATGATTGTTGGCCGGGCCAGAAAGGGCCTGGAATGGAATAATAATTCCACACATCACAATCTTCATAAATCATTCACAAGGAGAAAAAAAATACTAGAACAATCTACGAGTACCGCTGAGACAATCGTTTATGCGTGGGAACATTTTTTTTTTGAGATACACGTGGGAACATATTTATTCCTTGTAAAAAAAAGCAAAATGTAAGTATTCATCTCCCTTGTGACGCCCGTTTATGCGTGGGAACATTTTTTTTGAGATACACGTTGGGACATATTTATTCCTTGTAAAAAAAGCAAAATGTAAGTATTCATCTCCCTTGTGAGGCCTATACAAGGAAGATGAAGCCTTGATGGCGTTCACCTAACTCGACTACCTTTCTACACAACAAACTCATGCAAAATGCCTATTTGAAATGGTTTGAATATTTAATAATTCATAGTATTTGGAAATACCAGATTTATATATAAAATAATTATGCATTGCAAAGGTGAAATTATTTTTACCTGAACATAAATGTTCATTTTTTTGAAGCGGAATGCTGATCTCATAGCTAAAAATGTTCAAGTACTTTACAAATATTTCATCTTCTTGTGACCTGCTGTTCAATCTTTTGCCCTAAAAGGGGGAACTAAATAAATAGAAAAAATAAAATAAAAATGACCCTAAATTGTTCATTTAAAAAGTCTGATGCAAAATTTTCATGAAAAAATATTCAAGTTTTAAGAAAAAAGATAAACCATTGTAGAGTACAACAAGTAATTAAATAAAACCAAACAATAAATATTCAAGAATAATTGAAATAAATAATGTATGGCAGAGTAATGCGCATGTATTACAATGAAACTTTTGTACATATAAAAACTCAGTTTATGTGTTCCAAATAATACCCATCTATTTGGGAGAAAAAAAGGTAAAATTTAAAAACAATCAAAATTTTCAGTATGAAAGAAAGATAACACTATGAGCCAACAATTAAAAATGAAACACAAAAAGCAGAGAAACAAAGATGAATACAGAGAAAGAGGAGACACTAAAAAGATGGGGAAAACAAAGAAAACATGAAAAAGAGAATAAATAAAAATAATATGAGACATGAAGAAAAATAAAGCTAAATGAAAAGATAAACATGAGAAGAAAGAAAAGAATTAGAGGAAACAGAAACAGAAAAGGTTATTGGAAAAAGTGTTTGATGCTTGCTAACTACTACTCCACTCAGTGACCTAAAACGTCTTATATTTATTTACAGAGGTAGTATTTTAATATTTTTTATAACCATTTAAGCGTCGAATCCGTATGACTACGGAGAGTTTGAACAGTTCCTCTTGAGCCATAAGAATTTGAACGAATTGACACGTACCACTTAATTTGATACCGTAGGTTTAGGCCCAAAGTTATACAAGGCCAACACAACGGCCAACAGGAAGATTGTCTCACTAATTAAGGAGTACTCCTTTCAAAGATTCTCCCACCTCCTCAGGTTGCGACAAGTCGCGCCCTGCATG
>NW_025245562.1:0-1205 GCF_018294505.1 Triticum aestivum
AAATCCCTTTGTAACAGACGAGTTTCCGGATGAAATCCTGATACTTTGAAAGAGATTGTCCGTTTTGTACACGAAGTGCATCCAGTTTTTGCCGTAACCCTCTCAACTTTCTTGCACATGCTATGTGGATGAAATGATGATATAATGCCAACTTTCAACCTTTTCAGAGTTCATTTGAAATGCTTTTCAATTTTAGGGTCTTATAGCTCAAAATAATTAGTAAATGCATGAAAAATAACAAATGAAGTCAGAAAGGATTGAAAAATGATGATGTGGCTTTGAATGGTGCATTTTGAAGACACAAAAAGTCAGGAGTTCCAATAAGTTTAAAACATGAAATCCTTTGTAACAGACGAGTTTCCGTATGAAATCGTGATACTTTGAAAGAGATTGTCCGTTTTGTACATGAAGTGCATCCAGTTTTTGCCGTAACCCTCTCAACTCTATTGCACATGCTATGTGGATGAAATGATGATATCATGCCAACTTTCAACCTTTTCAGGGTTCATTTGAAATGCTTTTCAATTTTAGGGTCTTATAGTTGAAAATAATTTGTAAATGCATGAAAAATAACAAATGAAGTCAGAAAGGGTTGAAAAATGATGATGTGGCTTTGAATGGTGCATTTTGAACACACAAAAAGTCAGGAGTTCAAATAAGTTTAAAAAAATGAAATCCTGATACTTTGAAAGATATTGTCCGTTTTGTACACGAAGTGCATCCAGTTTTTGCCGTAACCCTCTCAACTTTCTTGCACATGATATGTGGATGAAATGATGATATCATGCCAACTTTCAACCTTTTCAGAGTTCATTTGAAATGCTTTTCAATTTTAGCGTCTTGTAGCTCAAAATAATTAGTAAATGCATGAAAAATAACAAATGAAGTCAGAAAGGATTGAAAAATGATGATGTGGCTTTGAATGGTGCATTTTGAACACACAAAAAGTCAGCAGTTCAAATAAGTTTAAAAAATGAAAGCCTTTGTAACAGACGAGTTTCCGTATGAAATCCTGATACTTTGAAAGAGATTGTCCGTTTTGTACATGAAGTGCATCCAGTTTTTGCCGTAACCCTCTCAACTTTCTTGCACATGCTATGTGGATGAAATGATGATATCATGCCAACTTTCAACCTTTTCAGGGTTCATTTGAAATGCTTTTCAATTTTAGGGTCTTATAGCTCAAAATAATTAGTAAATGCATG
>NW_025245562.1:1215-1738 GCF_018294505.1 Triticum aestivum
TGATGATGTGGCTTTGAATGGTGCATTTTGAACACACAAAAAGTCAGGAATTCAAATAAGTTTTAAAAAATGAAATCCCTTTGTAACAGACGAGTTTCCGGATGAAATCCTGATACTTTGAAAGAGATTGTCCGTTTTTTACACGAATTGCATCCAGTTTTTGCCGTAACCCTCTCAACTTTCTTGCACATGATATGTGGATGACATGATGATATCATGCCAACTTTCAACCTTTTCAGAGTTCATTTGAAATGCTTTTCAATTTTAGGGTCTTATAGCTCAAAATAATTAGTAAATGCATGAAAAATAACAAATGAAGTCAGAAAGGATTGAAAAATGATGATGTGGCTTTGAATGGTGCATTTTGAACACACAAAAAGTTAGGAGTTCAAATAAGTTTAAAAAATGAAATCCTTTGTAACAGACGAGTTTCCGTATGAAATCCTGATACTTTGAAAGAGATTGTCCGTTTTGTACAGGAAGTGCATCCAGTTTTTGCCGTAACCCTCTCAACTCTATTGCA
>NW_025245562.1:1978-2618 GCF_018294505.1 Triticum aestivum
TGTAACAGACGAGTTTCCATATGAAATCCTGATACTTTGAAAGAGATTGTCCGTTTTGTACATGAAGTGCATCCAGTTTTTGCCGTAACCCTCTCAACTTTCTTGCACATGCTATGTGGATGAAATTATGATACCATGCCAACTTTCAACCTTTTCAGAGTTCATTTGAAATGCTTTTCAATTTTATGGTCTGATAGCTCAAAATAATTAGTAAATGCATGAAAAATAACAAATGAAGTCAGAAAGGATTGAAAAATAATGATGTGGCTTTGAATGTTGAATTTTGAACACACAAAAAGTCAGGAGTTCCAATAAGTTTTAAAAAATGAAATCCCTTTGTAACAGACGAGTTTCCGTATGAAATCCTGATACTTTGAAAGAGATTGTCCGTTTTGTACACGAAGTGCATCCAGTTTTTGTCGTAACCCTCTCAACTTTATTGCACATGCTATGTGGATGAAATGATGATACCATGCCAAGTTTCAACCTTTTCAGAGTTCATTTGAAATGCATTTCAATTTTAGGGTCTTATAGCTCAAAATAATTTGTAAATGCATGAAAATAACAAATGAAGTAAGAAAGGATTGAAAAATGATGATGTGGCTTTGAATGGTGCATTTTGAACACACAAAAAGTCAGG
>NW_025245563.1:0-2618 GCF_018294505.1 Triticum aestivum
GCATCATCATGAACATTATCATTAATATTTTTACTAGGTTCATGTTCATTACCAGATTGTGTTTCAGCATCAGACATAGATATATCATTTGGATTATCAGGTGGTTCTGCAATAGGCTCACTAGAAGTTTGCACAGTTCTATCATTTTTCTTTTTCTTCTTTTTAGAAGAACTAGGAACATCAATATTATTTCTCTGAGAATCTTGCTCGATTCTCTTAGGGTGGCCTTCAGGATACAAAGGTTCCTGAGTCATTCTACCAGTTCTAGTAGCCACTCTAACAGCATAATCATTTTTCTTACTATTCATTTCATCAAGCACTTCTTTTTGAGCTTTAAGTACTTGTTCTACTTGAGTGGTAACCATAGAAGCATGTTTGCTAATAAGTTTAAGTTCACCTTTAATATCAGCCATATAATCACCCAAGCGTCTAATCATATAAGCATTTTCTTCTAATTTTCTACCAAAATAAGCATTGAAGTCGTCTTGCTTAAACATAAAGTTACCAAACTCATCCAAGCACTGACTAGCAATTTTAGTAAGAGGGACTTCAGCTTTATCATATCTATAGAGAGAATTTACCTTTACTACATGTCTCGGGATATCGGGATCAGGAGGTTCTTTAGTAAATAAATAATTAAGATCATATGTTTCCTCAACAGGCGGTATATTAAGACCATGTATTTCTTCATTAGGAGGTAAATTCTTAACGTCTTCAACTTTAATACCTTTTTTTCTTTCATAGATTTCTTGGCCTCTTGCATATCTTCGGGACTGAGAAATAGAACACCTCTCTTCTTCGGAGTTGGTTTAGGGATAGGCTCAGTAATTGGAGCAGGAGCTGGCTCAAGAGCTGGCTCAGGAGGTGCCCAATTATTTTCATTTGTGAACATATTATTCAATAGAATTTCAGCTTCATCCGGTGTTCTTTCCATGAAAAGAGAACCAGCACAACTATCCAAGTAATCTCTGGAAGCATCGATTAGTCCATTATAAAAGATATCAAGTATTTCAGGTTTCTTAAGAGGATAATTAGGCAAAGCATTAAGTAACTTGAGAAGCCTCCCCCAAGCTTGTGGGAGACTCTCTTCTTTAATTTGCACAAACTTGTATATTTCCCTCAAAGCAGCTTGTTTCTTATGAGCAGGGAAATATTTAGCAGAGAAGTAATAAATCATATCCTGGGGACTACGCACACAACCAGGATCAAGAGAATTAAACCATATCTTAGCATCACCCTTTAAGGAGAACGGAAATATTTTGAGTATATAGAAGTAACCCGATCTCTCGTCATTAGTGAACAGGGCAGCTATATCATTTAATTTAGTAAGATGTGCCACAACAGTTTCAGATTCATAGCCATAAAACGGATCAGATTCAACCAAAGTAATTATATCAGGATCAACAGAGAATTCATAATCCTTATCAGGAACACATATAGGTGAGGTAGCAAAAGCAGGATCGGGTTTCATTTTATCTCTAAGTGATTCTTTGTTCCATTTAATTAATAACCTCTTAAGCTCATATCTATCTCTGCAAGCTAAAATAGCTAAAGAAGCATCTTGATCAAATAAATAACCCTCAGGAATAACAGGCATATTTTCATCATCACTACCATCATCGTATTCAGATTCAATAATTTCTCTTTCTCTAGCCCTAGCAATTTGTTCATCAAGAAATTCACTAAGGGGCACAGTAGTATCAGGCATAGAAGCAGTTTCATCATAAGTATCATGCATAGCAGAAGTGGCATCATCTATAACATACGACATATCAGAACGAATAGCAGAAGCAGGTGTAGTTGTCGCAAACTTACTCATAACAGAAGGTGAATCAAGTGCAGAGCTAGATGGCAGTTCCTTACCTCCCCTCGTAGTTGAGGGATAGATCTTGGTTTTTGGATATCTCAAGTTCTTCATAGTGTCCAGCAGATATAAATCCCAAGTGACTCAAAGAATAGAGCTATGCTCCCCGGCAACGGCGCCAGAAAAAGGTCTTGATAACCCACAAGTATAGGGGATCGCAACGGCTTTCGAGGGTAGAGTATTAAACCCAAATTTATTGATTTGACACAAGGGGAGCCAAAGAATATTCTCAAGTATTAGCAGCTGAGTTGTCAATTCAACCACACCTGGAAACTTAGTATCTGCAGCAAAGTGTTTAGTAGCAAAGTAATATGATAGTGGTGGTAGAGGCAACAAAAGTAAAGACAGCAAAAAGTAATATTTTTGGTATTTTGTAGTGATTGTAACAGTAGCAACGGAAAAGTAAATAAGCGTAAACCAGTATATGGAAAACTCATAGGCACCGGATCAGTGATGGATAATTATGCCGGATGCGGTTCATCATGTAACAGTCATAACATAGGGTGACACAGAACTAGCTCCAATTCGTCAATGTAATGTAGGCATGTACTCCGTATATAGTCATACGTGCTTAAAAGAACTTGCATGACATCTTTTGTCCTACCCTCCCGTGTCAGCGGGGTCCTATTGGAAACTAAGGGATATTAAGGCCTCCTTTTAATAGAGAACCGGAACAAAGCATTAGCACATAGTGAATACATGAACTCCTCAAACTACGATCATCACCGGTAAGTATCCCGATTATTGTCACTTC
>NW_025245564.1:0-2618 GCF_018294505.1 Triticum aestivum
TATAATAGCTTTTAATGTGATTCTTTTTGCTCCTAGTTGCTTGATGAATTCTTTTCTGTTAATTAGCAAAAACCCATGCTTAGGTTCTGTTAAGAAAAATTTTGTTGTGCAAAACTATTTCTTGATTGTTGTTTGATGTGGTGAGAAGATTGATTTGGATTTTTTAGAGTAGTAGAAAGCAATTTCATTTTCATGAGCTCAATGAGTTGAGTTATGTAATAGATTACTCTGAGATTGTAACAGTTCATGACTCAATAAAGTTGTAATGTCACATGCTGAAAAGCTTTAAGGAGTTGTCATATTTTATCTTATCTTGGAAATTAATATTCTTGATGAACATGGAAGAAGATGAGTTGTGATGCATAAACAGGAAATTGGAAATTGAGTTTGAAGTTCTGTTTGGATGATATGAATGTATGCCCCAGGGGATAAGTACCTTATTCTGAGCATCATTTCTATTTCACAACTGCAGATGACGACCCTTTATGAGTCTTTCCTTAAAGGTCCGGAAACAATCATGACCCTGACAAGTGATCATGATTACCCGAAGATCCTGAAGGACATGATGAAGCATATTCACCTTGAAGGAGATGCAATCTACAAAGGCTACCCTTTCATGCAAAAGGGAGTGGAACTTTGGTATGTGGAGGTACACCTCCACCATTTGAAAGGAGTTTGCCCAAAGATGATGGGGCATTACTTCTTCATTTCACGTGTGCCACAAGCAACTTTCTTCGATGCTGTT
The DNA here is from genome assembly GCF_018294505.1 of Triticum aestivum. NCBI lineage: Eukaryota > Viridiplantae > Streptophyta > Magnoliopsida > Poales > Poaceae > Triticum > Triticum aestivum. Next base: position 746 of record NW_025245564.1, read on the forward strand.
CGTGAAGCAGCCATGGAAGCCATACGTCAGATCGGAGAAATACTAGAAGCAAGACTCCGTCATACTCAGGAATACCTAAGCGAAGTGCATACGGAGATGATGGAGGTGAAGCTCAAGGCCACCATGATGAAACAGAAGATTGAAGATTTCAAGGCTCATGTCGCGCAATTCCAGTGGGACTGAAGAATCCTCGAGGAGGATAAATAAATAAAGTGGAAGTAATGTCTGACCATACCAAATCATGTGGGTGGCAGCATTTGTAACAAGTACTTTTTGGAATTTGGATTTACGAAAATTTGATATGAGATTAATGAGATTTTATGTGCACTTTATTTTGGTCATAGTACTCTGTAAAGCCACAAGATCAATGAAGAAAGAAATGTGTTATTCATGACGGTCCATAGAAGGAAGCTGAACAAAATGAGTTGGAGATTTGTTTTGATATGATGGTATGAAGAAAACAGAATACTACTGGATTCAAAGGAGGTGTAACATGAGAGTTACTCCAAGGATGAGTTAAAGCTGCACTAGCGCTGAAGTGGGCCATAACCCACAGGCCCAGGATTTTGAGAAGGAACAGATGTACCCTTGATAAAGGAGTACATTTGGAAGAATCAGTGATCCAATCAGCATACGTTTCGTAGGAGTTTACGCAAAACCTGAGAGTTGATAAGGAACAATAGATGTTTGTTTTGGCCTGCAGAATCAATGGATTTTTTTCGAACTTGGTTCGTCGACAAGAGAAATTCTGCAATGCTTGTGAGGATGACCGAGTGTTAGAATGCGAGATTCGCTAAACCATGTACAAGGTAATGATTTGGGTGCGGGATGGATTGATCACCATGCCGACTTACTCTTATTATTCGCCTTGCTATATGGGATGGTAAACCTGAGTGACTTACCTATAGTAGAGAGACAACGATCAAAACCTTGTTTAAACCTTAGAATGGTATAGGTATTTTTTTCCCCTTGTACAAGGCAGTTGTTGCCAACCGTAGAAAATACGGTGAGGTTCAAACCAGACCCGTTTTCTGCAGGAGAAACCATAAATCGTTGACCACCATGAGATATCGATAGTTGTTTAGAATTGGCGCCAGACCTATCGGCTATGAAGACCCAATCTCGGAATAACCTTACCAAGATGAAAGGACAAAAGAATTGAGGAAAAGCTTATGCCACTACCGAAAGAGCCTAGAGAAGGATTTATCCTTACAATCTGAGAAGACCAAAACTGTCAACGATAAGGATGGAGTATATGAGTTTTGATGGAACTGTAACGATGCTTCTAAGGGTGGTAGCACCCGAGACCCCGGAGATGATCGATGGACTTTTGAAGACCCCCAAACCCTAACCTATTTCTTGCTAGCCTCTCCGAATCTCGAGGACGAGATTCATTTTAAGGGTGGTAGATTTGTAACATCCCAAAATTCTAAATTTTGGAATGTTATAATAAATAGATAGATTTGTTTGTTTGTTTGAATTGTTGTGTGATTGATTGAGTGAAATTTGAAACTTTTTGAAAGTTAAATGAGAGGGAATAAAAGGACTTTCCCAAACTTTCATTTTTTGCTTTCTGATCTCCGTGAATTCAAATATTTCTCATCACAAAACCCTGGAGAGAGGATAACATGACTTCTTCCATTTAAATGAAAAAGGGGTGTTGAAAATATTTGAATTTCATTTGGAAATATTTTCTAATTCATAAACTTCATGCAACTCAGTGATTTTCACGAGCGAAGATAAAATGACTTCTTCAAATTATATGAAATATGAGTTGGGAGTTTCAAAGAATTAAATTCAAAGTTCTTTTGAATTTATTTTCAATTTGGAGTTATTTGAGTTTTATTCAAATTATTTTTCTCCAAAAACAAAA